>NW_026728332.1:65000-77500 GCF_030684315.1 Stegostoma tigrinum
CTCTCTCTCTCCCTCTCGCTGTCTCTCTCTCTCTCACTCTCTCTCTCTCGCCCTCTCGCACTGTCTCTCTCTCTCTCTCTCTCCCTCTTGCTCTCGCACTGTCTCTCTCTCTCCCTCTCTCTCTCCCTCGCTCTCGCGCTGTCTCTCTCTCTCGCTCTATCTCTCTCTCTCTCTCTCTCTCCCTCTCGCTCTCGCGCTGTCTCTCTCTCTCTCTCTCTCCCTCTAGCGCTGTCTCTCTCTCTCTCCCTCTCGCTCTCGCGCTGTCTCTCTCTCTCTCTCTCCCTCTCGCGCTGTCTCTCTCTCTCTCTCTCCCTCTCGCTCTCGCGCTGTCTCTCTCTCTCTCCCTCTCGCTCTCGCGCTGTCTCTCTCTCTCTCTCTCCCTCTCGCTCTCGCGCTGTCTCTCTCTCTCTCTCTCTCCCTCTAGCGCTGTCTCTCTCTCTCTCCCTCTCGCTCTCGCGCTGTCTCTCTCTCTCTCTCTCCCTCTCGCGCTGTCTCTCTCTCTCTCTCTCCCTCTCGCTCTCGCGCTGTCTCTCTCTCTCTCCCTCTCGCTCTCGCGCTGTCTCTCTCTCTCTATCTCCCTCTCGCTCTCGCGCTGTATCTCTCTATCTCTCTCTCGCTCCGTCTCTCTCCCTCTCGCTCTCGCGCTGTCTCTCTCTCTCTCTCTCCCTCTCGCTCTATCTCTCTCTCTCTCTCTCTCTCTCCCTCTCGCTCTCGCGCTGTCTCTCTCTCTCTCTCTCTCTCCCTCTAGCGCTGTCTCCCTCTCTCTCTCTCTCCCTCTCGCTCTCGCGCTGTCTCTCTCTCTCTCTCTCTCCCTCTCGCTCTCGCGCTGTCTCTCTCTCTCTCTCTCTCCCTCTCGCTCTCGCGCTGTCTCTCTCTCTCTCTCTCTCCCTCTCGCTCTCGCGCTGTCTCTCTCTCTCTCTCTCTCTCTCTCTCCCTCTCGCTCTCGCGCTGTCTCTCTCTCTCTCTCCCTCTCTCTCTCCCTCTCGCTCTCGCGCTGTCTCTCTCTCTCTCTCCCTCTCGCTCTCGCGCTCTCGCGCTGTCTCTCTCTCTCTCTCCCTCTCGCTCTCGCGCTGTCTCTCTCTCTCTCTCTCTCTCCCTCTCGCACTCGCGCTGTCTCTCTCTCTCTCTCTCTCTCCCTCTCGCACTCGCGCTGTCTCTCTCTCTCTCTCTCTCTCCCTCTCGCTCTCGCGCTGTCTCTCTCTCTCTCTCTCTCCCTCTCGCTCTCGCGCTGTCTCTCTCTCTCTCCCTCTCGCTCTCGCGCTGTCTCTCTCTATCTCTCTCTCGCTCTCGCGCTGTCTCTCTCTCTCTCGCTCTCGCGCTGTCTCTCTCTCTCTCTCTCCCTCTCGCTCTGTCTCTCTCTCTCTCTCCCTCTCGCTCTCGCGCTGTCTCTCTCTCTCTCTCTCCCTCTCGCTCTATCTCTCTCTCTCTCTCCCCCACTCGGTCTCGCGCTGTGTCTCTCTCCCTCTCGCTCTCTAGCTGTGTCTCTCTCCCTCTCGCTCTCGCGCTGTCTCTCTCTCTCCCCCTCTCGCTCTCGCGCTGTCTCTCTCTCGCTCTCGCTCTCGCGCTGTCTCTCTCTGCCTCTCGCTCTCACGCTGTCTCTCTCTCCCTCTCGCTCTCGCGCTGTCTCTCTCTCTCTCCCTCTCGCTCTCGCGCTGTATCACTCTATCTCTCTCTCGCTCTCGCGCTGTCTCTCTCCCTCTCGCTCTCTCTCTTTCTCTCTCCCTCTCGCTCTCGCGCTGTCTCTCTCTCTCTCTCTCCCTCTCGCTCTCGCGCTGTATCACTCTATCTCTCTCTCGCTCTCGCGCTGTCTCTCTCCCTCTCGCTCTCGCGCTGTCTCTCTCTCTCTCCCTCTCGCTCTCACGCTGTCTCTCTCTCTCTCTCTCTCGCTCTCGCTCTCGCACTCTCCCTCCCACTCGCTCTCACGCTGTCTCTCTCTCCCTCTCGCTCTCGCGCTGTCTCTCTCTCCCTCTCGCTCTCGCGCTGTCTCTCTCTTTCTCTCTCCCACTCGCTCTCGCACTCTCTCTCTCCCTCTCGCACTCTCTCTCTCCCTCTCGCACTCTCTCTCTCCCCCTCTCGCTCTCGCACTGTCTCTCTCTCCCTCTGGCTCTCGCGCTGTCTCTCTCTCTCTCCCTCTCGCTCTCGCGCTGTCTCTCTCTCTCTCCCTCTCGCTCTCGCGCTGTCTCTCTCTATCTCTCTCTCGCTGTCTCTCTCTCTCTCTCTCTCCCTCTCGCTCTATCTCTCTCTCTCTCCCTCTCGCTCTCGCGGTGTCTCTCTCTCTCTCTCTCTCTCTCTCCCCGACTCGATCTCGCGCTGTGTCTCTCTCCCTCTCGCTCTCTCTCTCTCTCTCTCCCTCTCGCTCTCACGCTGTCTCTCTCTCCCTCTCGCCTTCGCGCTGTCTCTATCTCGCTCTCACTCTCACGCTGTCTCTCTCTCCCTCTCGCCTTCGCGCTGTCTCTCTCTGCCTCTTGCTCTCACGCTGTCTCTCTCTCCCTCTCGCTCTCGCACTGTCTCTCTCTCTCTCTCCCACTCGCTCTCGCACTCTCTCTCTCTCCCACTCGCTCTCGCACTCTCTCTCCCTCCCACTCGCTCTCGCACTGTCTCTCTCTCCCTCTCGCTCTCGCGCTGTCTCTCTCTCCCTCTCGCTCTCGCGCTGTCTCTCTCTCACTCTCGCTCTCGCGCTGTCTCTCTCTCTCTCTCTCTCTCTCCCTCTCGCTCTCGCACTGTCTCTCTCTCTCTCTCCCTCTCGCTCTCGCGCTGTCTCTCTCTCTCTCTCTCCCTCTCGCTCTCGCGCTGTCTCTCTCTCTCTCTCTCTCTCTCCCTCTCGCTCTCGCGCTGTCTCTCTCTCTCTCTCTCTCTCGCTCTCGCGCTGTCTCTCTCTCTCTCTCTCTCTCTCCCTCTCGCTCTCGCGCTGTCTCTCTCTCTCTCTCTCTCGCTCTCGCGCTGTCTCTCTCTCTCTCTCTCTCTCTCCCTCTCGCTCTCGCGCTGTCTCTCTCTCTCTCTCCCTCTCGCTCTCGCGCTGTCTCTCTCTATCTCTCTCTCGCTCTCGCGCTGTCTCTCTCTCTCTCGCTCTCGCGCTGTCTCTCTCTCTCTCTCTCCCTCTCGCTCTCGCGCTGTCTCTCTCTCTCTCGCTCTCGTGCTGTCTCTCTCTCTCTCTCTCTCCCTCTCGCTCTCGCGCTGTCTCTCTCTCTCTCTCTCTCCCTCTCGCTCTCGCGCTGTCTCTCTCTCTCTCTCTCCCTCTCGCTCTCGCGCTGTCTCTCTCTCTCTCCCTCTCGCTCTCGCGCTGTCTCTCTCTCTCTCCCTCTCGCTCTATCTCTCTCTCTCTCTCCCCCACTCGGTCTCGCGCTGTGTCTCTCTCCCTCTCGCTCTCTAGCTGTGTCTCTCTCCCTCTCGCTTTCGCGCTGTCTCACTCTCTCCCCCTCTCGCTCTCGCGCTGTCTCTCTCTCTATCTCGCTCTCGCGCTGTCTCTCTCTGCCTCTCGCTCTCACGCTGTCTCTCTCTCCCTCTCGCTCTCGCGCTGTCTCTCTCTCTCTCCCTCTCGCTCTCGCGCTGTATCTCTCTATCTCCCTCTCGCTCTCGCGCTGTATCTCTCTATCTCTCTCTCGCTCTGTCTCTCTCCCTCTCGCTCTCGCGCTGTCTCTCTCTCTCTCTCTCCCTCTCGCTCTATCTCTCTCTCTCTCTCTCTCTCTCCCTCTCGCTCTCGCGCTGTCTCTCTCTCTCTCTCTCTCTCCCTCTAGCGCTGTCTCCCTCTCTCTCTCTCTCCCTCTCGCTCTCGCGCTGTCTCTCTCTCTCTCTCTCTCCCTCTCGCTCTCGCGCTGTCTCTCTCTCTCTCTCTCTCCCTCTCGCTCTCGCGCTGTCTCTCTCTCTCTCTCTCTCCCTCTCGCTCTCGCGCTGTCTCTCTCTCTCTCTCTCTCTCTCTCTCCCTCTCGCTCTCGCGCTGTCTCTCTCTCTCTCTCCCTCTCTCTCTCCCTCTCGCTCTCGCGCTGTCTCTCTCTCTCTCTCCCTCTCGCTCTCGCGCTCTCGCGCTGTCTCTCTCTCTCTCTCCCTCTCGCTCTCGCGCTGTCTCTCTCTCTCTCTCCCTCTCGCTCTCGCGCTGTCTCTCTCTCTCTCTCTCTCTCCCTCTCGCACTCGCGCTGTCTCTCTCTCTCTCTCTCTCTCCCTCTCGCACTCGCGCTGTCTCTCTCTCTCTCTCTCTCTCCCTCTCGCTCTCGCGCTGTCTCTCTCTCTCTCTCTCTCCCTCTCGCTCTCGCGCTGTCTCTCTCTCTCTCCCTCTCGCTCTCGCGCTGTCTCTCTCTATCTCTCTCTCGCTCTCGCGCTGTCTCTCTCTCTCTCGCTCTCGCGCTGTCTCTCTCTCTCTCTCTCCCTCTCGCTCTGTCTCTCTCTCTCTCTCCCTCTCGCTCTCGCGCTGTCTCTCTCTCTCTCTCTCCCTCTCGCTCTATCTCTCTCTCTCTCTCCCCCACTCGGTCTCGCGCTGTGTCTCTCTCCCTCTCGCTCTCTAGCTGTGTCTCTCTCCCTCTCGCTCTCGCGCTGTCTCTCTCTCTCCCCCTCTCGCTCTCGCGCTGTCTCTCTCTCGCTCTCGCTCTCGCGCTGTCTCTCTCTGCCTCTCGCTCTCACGCTGTCTCTCTCTCCCTCTCGCTCTCGCGCTGTCTCTCTCTCTCTCCCTCTCGCTCTCGCGCTGTATCACTCTATCTCTCTCTCGCTCTCGCGCTGTCTCTCTCCCTCTCGCTCTCTCTCTTTCTCTCTCCCTCTCGCTCTCGCGCTGTCTCTCTCTCTCTCTCTCCCTCTCGCTCTCGCGCTGTATCACTCTATCTCTCTCTCGCTCTCGCGCTGTCTCTCTCCCTCTCGCTCTCGCGCTGTCTCTCTCTCTCTCCCTCTCGCTCTCACGCTGTCTCTCTCTCTCTCTCTCTCGCTCTCGCTCTCGCACTCTCCCTCCCACTCGCTCTCACGCTGTCTCTCTCTCCCTCTCGCTCTCGCGCTGTCTCTCTCTCCCTCTCGCTCTCGCGCTGTCTCTCTCTTTCTCTCTCCCACTCGCTCTCGCACTCTCTCTCTCCCTCTCGGTCTCGCACTCTCTCCCTCCCTCTCGGTCTCGCACTCTCTCCCTCCCTCTCGGTCTCGCACTCTCTCCCTCCCTCTCGGTCTCGCACTGTCTCTCTCTATCTCTCTCTCGCTCTCGCGCTGTCTCTCTCTATCTCTCTCTCGCGCTGTCTCTCTCTATCTCTCTCTCGCTCTCGCGCTGTCTCTCTCTCTCTCTCTCTCTCCCTCTCGCTCTCGCGCTGTCTCTCTCTCTCTCTCCCCCTCTCGCTCTATCTCTCTCTCTCTCTCTCCCACTCGGTCTCGCGCTGTGTCTCTCTCCCTCTCGCGCTGTCTCTCTCTCCCTCTCGCGCTGTCTCTCTCTCCCTCTCGCACTGTCTCTCTCTCCTTCTCGCACTGTCTCTCTCTCCTTCTCGCACTGTCTCTCTCTCTCTCTCTCCCACTCGCTCTCGCACTCTCTCTCTCCCTCTCGGTCTCACACTGTCTCTCTCTCTCTCCCTCTTGCTCTCGCGCTCTATCTCTCTCCCTCTCGCTCTCGCGCTGTCTCTCTCTCTCTCTCCCTCTCGCTCTCGCGCCGTCTCTCTCTCTCCCTCTCGCTCTCGCGCTGTCTCTCTCTCTCCCTCTCGCTCTCGCGCTGTCTCTCTCTCCCTCTCGCTCTCGCGCTGTCTCTCTCTCTCCCTCTCGCTCTCGCGCTGTCTCTCTCTCCCTCTCGCTCTCGCGCTGTCTCTCTCTCTCCCTCTCGCTCTCGCGCTGTCTCTCTCTCACCCTCTCGCTCTCGCGCTGTCTCTCTCTCTCTCTCTCTCTCACTCCCTCTCGCTCTCGCGCTGTCTCTCTCTCTCTCTCCCCCTCTCGCTCTATCTCTCTCTCTCTCTCTCCCACTCGGTCTCGCGCTGTGTCTCTCTCCCTCTCGCGCTGTCTCTCTCTCCCTCTCGCGCTGTCTCTCTCTCCCTCTCGCGCTGTCTCTCTCTCCCTCTCGCACTGTCTCTCTCTCCTTCTCGCACTGTCTCTCTCTCCTTCTCGCACTGTCTCTCTCTCTCTCTCTCCCAATCGCTCTCGCACTCTCTCTCTCCCTCTCGGTCTCACACTGTCTCTCTCTCTCTCCCTCTTGCTCTCGCGCTCTATCTCTCTCCCTCTCGCTCTCGCGCTGTCTCTCTCTCTCTCTCCCTCTCGCTCTCGCGCCGTCTCTCTCTCTCCCTCTCGCTCTCGCGCTGTCTCTCTCTCCCTCTCGCTCTCGCGCTGTCTCTCTCTCTCCCTCTCGCTCTCGCGCTGTCTCTCTCTCCCTCTCGCTCTCGCGCTGTCTCTCTCTCCCTCTCGCTCTCGCGCTGTCTCTCTCTCTCCCTCTCGCTCTCGCGCTGTCTCTCTCTCACCCTCTCGCTCTCGCGCTGTCTCTCTCTCTCCCTCTCGCTCTCGCGCTGTCTCTCTCTCTCCCTCTCGCTCTCGCGCTGTCTCTCTCTCTCTCTCTCACTCCCTCTCGCTCTCGCGCTGTCTCTCTCTCTCTCTCTCCCTCTCGCTCTCGCGCTGTCTCTCTCTCTCTCTCTCCCTCTCGCTCTCGCGCTGTCTCTCTCTCGCTCTCTCTCCCTCTCGCTCTCGCGCTGTCTCTCTCTCTCTCTCTCTCCCACTCGCTCTCGCACTCTCTCTCTCCCTCTCGGTCTCGCACTCTCTCCCTCCCTCTCGGTCTCGCACTCTCTCCCTCCCTCTCGGTCTCGCACTCTCTCCCTCCCTCTCGGTCTCGCACTCTCTCCCTCCCTCTCGGTCTCGCACTGTCTCTCTCTCTCTCTCCCTCTCGCTCTCGCGCTGTCTCTCTCTATCTCCCTCTCGCTCTCGCGCTGTCTCTCTCTATCTCTCTCTCTCGCTCTCGCGCTGTCTCTCTCTATCTCTCTCTCGCTCTCACGCTGTCTCTCTCTCTCTCTCTCTCTCCCTCTCGCTCTCGCGCTGTCTCTCTCTCTCTCTCCCCCTCTCGCTCTATCTCTCTCTCCCACTCGGTCTCGCGCTGTGTCTCTCTCCCTCTCGCTCTCTAGCGCAGTCTCTCTCTCTCTCCCTCTCGCTCTCGCGCTGTCTCACTCTCTCCCCCTCGCGCTCTCGCGCTGTCTCTCTCTCTCTCTCTCCCTCTCGCTCTATCTCTCTCTCTCTCTCCTCCACTCGGTCTCGCGCTGTGTCTCTCTCCCTCTCGCTCTCTAGCTGTGTCTCTCTCCCTCTCGCTCTCGCGCTGTCTCTCTCTCTCCCCCTCTCGCTCTCGCGCTGTCTCTCTCTCCCTCTCGCTCTCGCGCTGTCTCTCTCTGCCTCTCGCTCTCACGCTGTCTCTCTCTCCCTCTCGCTCTCGCGCTGTCTCTCTCTCTCTCTCTCTCTCTCTCTCCCTCTCGCTCTCGCGCTTTCTCTCTCTCTCTCTCACCCTCTCGCTCTCGCGCTGTCTCTCTCTCTCTCTCCCCCTCTCGCTCTCGCGCTGTCTCTCTCTCTCTCTCCCCCTCTCGCTCTATCTCTCTCTCTCTCTCTCCCACTCGGTCTCGCGCTGTCTCTCTCTCTCCCCCTCGCTCTCTAGCGCTGTCTCTCTCTCTCTCCCTCTCGCTCTCGCGCTGTCTCTCTCTCTCTCCCTCTCGCTCTCGCGCTGTCTCTCTATCTCTCTCTCTCCCTCTCGCTCTCGCACTCTCCCTCCCACTCGCTCTCACGCTGTCTCTCTCTCTCTCTCGCTCTGTCTCTCTCTCCCTCTCGCTCTCGCGCTGTCTCTCTCTCTCTCCCTCTCGCTCTCGCGCTGTCTCTCTCTCTCTCTCACCCTCTCGCTCTCGCGCTGTCTCTCTCTCTCTCTCCCCCTCTCGCTCTCGCGCTGTCTCTCTCTCTCTCTCCCCCTCTCGCTCTCGCGCTGTCTCTCTCTCTCTCTCCCCCTCTCGCTCTCGCGCTGTCTCTCTCTCTCTCTCCCCCTCTCGCTCTATCTCTCTCTCTCTCTCTCTCCCACTCGGTCTCGCGCTGTCTCTCTCTCTCCCCCTTGCTCTCTAGCGCTGTCTCTCTCTCTCTCCCTCTCGCTCTCGCGCTGTCTCTCTCTCTCTCCCTCTCGCTCTCGCGCTGTCTCTCTCTCTCTCTCCCTCTCGCTCTCGCGCTGTCTCTCTCTCTCTCTCCCTCTCGCTCTCGCGCTGTCTCTCTCTCTCTCTCTCCCTCTCGCTCTCGCGCTGTCTCTCTCTCCCTCTCGCGCCGTCTCTCTCTCTCTATCACTCTCCCTCTCGCGCCGTCTCTCTCTCTCCCTCTCGCTCTCGCGCTGTCTCTCTCTCTCTCTCCCTCTCGCTCTCGCGCTGTCTCTCTCTCTCTCTCTCTCCCTCTCGCTCTCGCGCTGTCTCTCTCTCCCTCTCGCGCCGTCTCTCTCTCTCTATCACTCTCCCTCTCGCGCCGTCTCTCTCTCTCCCTCTCGCTCTCGCGCTGTCTCTCTCTCTCTCTCCCTCTCGCTCTCGCGCTGTCTCTCTCTCTCTCCCTCTCGCTCTATCTCTCTCTCTCTCTCCCCCACTCGGTCTCGCGCTGTGTCTCTCTCCCTCTCGCTCTCTAGCTGTGTCTCTCTCCCTCTCGCTCTCGCGCTGTCTCTCTCTCTCCCCCTCTCGCTCTCGCGCTGTCTCTCTCTCCCTCTCGCTCTCGCGCTGTCTCTCTCTGCCTCTCGCTCTCACGCTGTCTCTCTCTCCCTCTCGCTCTCGCACTGTCTCTCTCTCTCTCCCTCTCGCTCTCGCGCTGTATCACTCTATCTCTCTCTCGCTCTCGCGCTGTCTCTCTCCCTCTCGCTCTCGCGCTGTCTCTCTCTCTCTCTCTCCCTCTCGCTCTCGCGCTGTCTCTCTCTCTCTCTCTCCCTCTCGCTCTCGCGCTGTCTCTCTCTCTCTCTCTCCCTCTCGCTCTCGCGCTGTCTCTCTCTCTCTCTCTCCCTCTCGCTCTCGCGCTGTATCACTCTATCTCTCTCTCGCTCTCGCGCTGTCTCTCTCCCTCTCGCTCTCGCGCTGTCTCTCTCTCTCTCTCTCCCTCTCGCTCTCGCGCTGTCTCTCTCTCTCTCTCTCTCTCGCTCTCGCTCTCGCACTCTCCCTCCCACTCGCTCTCACGCTGTCTCTCTCTCTCTCTCGCTCTCGCGCTGTCTCTCTCTCCCTCTCGCTCTCGCGCTGTCTCTCTCTTTCTCTCTCCCACTCGCTCTCGCACTCTCTCTCTCCCTCTGGGTCTCGCACTCTCTCCCTCCCTCTCGGTCTCGCACTCTCTCCCTCCCTCTCGGTCTCGCACTGTCTCTCTCTATCTCTCTCTCGCTCTCGCGCTGTCTCTCTCTATCTCTCTCTCGCTCTCGCGCTGTCTCTCTCTCTCTCTCTCTCTCTCCCTCTCGCTCTCGCGCTGTCTCTCTCTCTCTCTCCCCCTCTCGCTCTATCTCTCTCTCTCTCTCTCCCACTCGGTCTCGCGCTGTGTCTCTCTCCCTCTCGCGCTGTGTCTCTCTCCCTCTCGCGCTGTGTCTCTCTCCCTCTCGCGCTGTCTCTCTCTCCCTCTCGCGCTGTCTCTCTCTCCCTCTTGCACTGTCTCTCTCTCCCTCTCGCACTGTCTCTCTCTCCCTCTCGCACTCTCTCTCTCTCTCTCTCTCCCACTCGCTCTCGCACTCTCTCTCTCCCTCTCGGTCTCACACTGTCTCTCTCTCTCTCCCTCTTGCTCTCGCGCTCTATCTCTCTCCCTCTCGCTCTCGCGCTGTCTCTCTCTCTCTCTCCCTCTCGCTCTCGCGCCGTCTCTCTCTCTCCCTCTCGCTCTCGCGCTGTCTCTCTCTCTCCCTCTCGCTCTCGCGCTGTCTCTCTCTCACCCTCTCGCTCTCGCGCTGTCTCTCTCTCTCTCTCTCTCTCACTCCCTCTCGCTCTCGCGCTGTCTCTCTCTCTCCCTCTCGCTCTCGCGCTGTCTCTCTCACTCCCTCTCGCTCTCGCGCTGTCTCTCTCTCTCCCTCTCGCTCTCGCGCTGTCTCTCTCTCTCCCTCTCGCTCTCGCGCTGTCTCTCTCACTCCCTCTCGCTCTCGCGCTGTCTCTCTCTCTCCCTCTCGCTCTCGCGCTGTCTCTCTCTCTCCCTCTCGCTCTCGCGCTGTCTCTCTCTCTCTCTCTCTCTCACTCCCTCTCGCTCTCGCGCTGTCTCTCTCTCTCTCTCTCCCTCTCGCTCTCGCGCTGTCTCTCTCTCTCTCTCTCCCTCTCGCTCTCGCGCTGTCTCTCTCTCTCTCTCTCCCTCTCGCTCTCGCGCTGTCTCTCTCTCGCTCTCTCTCCCTCTCGCTCTCGCGCTGTCTCTCTCTCTCTCTCTCTCTCGCACTCGCGCTGTCTCTCTCTCGCTCTCTCTCCCTCTCGCTCTCGCGCTGTCTCTCTCTCTCTCTCTCTCTCGCACTCGCGCTGTCTCTCTCTCGCTCTCTCTCCCTCTCGCTCTCGCGCTGTCTCTCTCTTTCTCTCTCCCACTCGCTCTCGCACTCTCTCTCTCCCTCTCGGTCTCGCACTCACTCCCTTCCTTTCGGTCTCGCACTCTCTCCCTCCCTCTCGGTCTCGCACTCTCTCCCTCCCTCTCGGTCTCGCACTCTCTCCCTCCCTCTCGGTCTCGCACTCTCTCCCTCCCTCTCGGTCTCGCACTCTCTCCCTCCCTCTCGGTCTCGCACTGTCTCTCTCTCTCTCTCCCTCTCGCTCTCGCGCTGTCTCTCTCTATCTCCCTCTCGCGCTGTCTCTCTCTATCTCTCTCTCGCTCTCGCGCTGTCTCTCTCTATCTCTCTCTCGCTCTCACGCTGTCTCTCTCTCTCTCTCTCTCTCCCTCTCGCTCTCGCGCTGTCTCTCTCTATCTCTCTCTCGCTCTCACGCTGTCTCTCTCTCTCTCTCTCTCTCCCTCTCGCTCTCGCGCTGTCTCTCTCTCTCTCTCCCCCTCTCGCTCTATCTCTCTCTCCCACTCGGTCTCGCGCTGTGTCTCTCTCCCTCTCGCTCTCTAGCGCTGTCTCTCTCTCTCTCCCTCTCGCTCTCGCGCTGTCTCACTCTCTCCCCCTCGCGCTCTCGCGCTGTCTCTCTCTCTCTCTCTCCCTCTCGCTCTATCTCTCTCTCTCTCTCCTCCACTCGGTCTCGCGCTGTGTCTCTCTCCCTCTCGCTCTCTAGCTGTGTCTCTCTCCCTCTCGCTCTCGCGCTGTCTCTCTCTCTCCCCCTCTCGCTCTCGCGCTGTATCTCTCTCCCTCTCGCTCTCGCGCTGTCTCTCTCTGCCTCTCGCTCTCACGCTGTCTCTCTCTCCCTCTCGCTCTCGCGCTGTCTCTCTCTCTCTCTCGCTCTCGCGCTGTCTCTCTCTCCCTCTCGCTCTCGCGCTGTCTCTCTCTCTCTCTCTCTCTCTCCCTCTCGCTCTTTCTCTCTCTCTCTCTCACCCTCTCGCTCTCGCGCTGTCTCTCTCTCTCTCTCCCCCTCTCGCTCTCGCGCTGTCTCTCTCTCTCTCTCCCCCTCTCGCTCTATCTCTCTCTCTCTCTCTCCCACTCGGTCTCGCGCTGTCTCTCTCTCTCCCCCTCGCTCTCTAGCGCTGTCTCTCTCTCTCTCCCTCTCGCTCTCGCGCAGTCTCTCTCTCTCTCTCTCCCTCTCGCTCTCGCGCTGTCTCTCTCTCTCTCTCCCTCTCGCTCTCGCGCTGTCTCTCTCTCTCTCTCCCTCTCGCTCTCGCGCTGTCTCTCTCTCTCTCTCTCCCTCTCGCTCTCGCGCTGTCTCTCTCTCTCTCCCTCCCTCTCGCTCTCGCGCTGTCTCTCTCTCTCTCTCTCCCTCTCGCTCTCGCGCTGTCTCTCTCTCCCTCTCGCGCCGTCTCTCTCTCTCTATCACTCTCCCTCTCGCGCCGTCTCTCTCTCTCCCTCTTGCTCTCGCGCTGTCTCTCTCTCTCTCTCTCCCTCTCGCGCTGTCTCTCTCTCTCCCTCTCGCGCTGTCTCTCTCTCCCTCTCGCGCCGTCTCTCTCTCTCTATCACTCTCCCTCTCGCGCCGTCTCTCTCTCTCCCTCTCGCTCTCGCGCCGTCTCTCTCTCTCTCTCTCCCTCTCGCGCCGTCTCTCTCTCTCTCACTCTCCCTCTCGCGCCGTCTCTCTCTCTCCCTCTCGCTCTCGCGCTCTCTCTCTCTCTCTCCCTCTCGCTCTCGCGCCGTCTCTCTCTCTCTCCCTCTCGCTCTCGCGCCGTCTCTCTCTCTCTCTCTCCCTCTCGCGCTGTCTCTCACTCTCTCTCTCACTCTCGCTCTCGCGCTCTCTCTCTCGCGCACTCTCTCTCTCACTCTCGCGCACTCTCTCTCTCACTCTCGCGCACTCTCTCTCTCACTCTCGCACAGTCTCTCTCTCTCTCTCCCTCTCGCTCTCGCGCACTCTCTCTCTCACTCTCGCGCACTCTCTCTCTCACTCTCGCACAGTCTCTCTCTCTCTCCCTCTCGCTCTCGCGCACTCTCTCTCTCACTCTCGCGCACTCTCTCTCTCACTCTCGCACACTCTCTCTCTCACTCTCGCACACTCTCTCTCTCACTCTCGCACAGT
>NW_026728332.1:82500-94856 GCF_030684315.1 Stegostoma tigrinum
CGCACTCTCTCTCTCCCTCTCGCTCTCGCGCTGTCTCTCTCTCTCTCTCTCTCCCTCTCGCTCTCGCGCTGTCTCTCTCTCTCTCTCTCCCTCTCGCTCTCGCGCTGTCTCTCTCTCTCTCTCTCTCCCTCTCGCTCTCGCGCTGTCTCTCTCTCTCTCTCTCCCTCTCGCTCTCGCGCTGTCTCTCTCTCTCTCTCTCTCCCTCTCGCTCTCGCGCTGTCTCTCTCTCTCTCTCTCCCACTCGCTCTCTCTCTCTCCCTCTCGGTCTCGCACTCTCTCCCTCCCTCTCGGTCTCGCACTCTCTCCCTCCCTCTCGGTCTCGCACTCTCTCCCTCCCTCTCGGTCTCGCACTGTCTCTCTCTCTCTCTCTCCCTCTCGCACTCGCGCAGTCTCACTCTCTCCCCCTCGCGCTCTCGCGCTGTCTCTCTCTCTCTCTCTCCCTCTCGCTCTATCTCTCTCTCTCTCTCCCCCACTCGGTCTCGCGCTGTGTCTCTCTCCCTCTCGCTCTCTAGCTGTGGCTCTCTTTCTCTCTCCCACTCGCTCTCGCGCTGTCTCTCTCTCCCTCTCGCTCTCGCGCTGTCTCTCTCTTTCTCTCTCCCACTCGCTCTCGCACTCTCTCTCTCCCACTCGGTCTCGCACTCTCTCCCTCCCTCTCGGTCTCGCACTGTCTTTCTCTATCTCCCTCTCGCTCTCGCGCTGTCTCTCTCTATCTCTCTCTCGCTCTCGCGCTGTCTCTCTCTCTCTCTCTCTCTCTCCCTCTCGCTCTCGCGCTGTCTCTCTCTCTCTCTCCCCCTCTCGCTCTCGCGCTGTCTCTCTCTCTCTCTCCCCCTCTCGCTCTCGCGCTGTCTCTCTCTCTCTCTCCCCCTCTCGCTCTCGCGCTGTCTCTCTCTCTCTCTCCCCCTCTCGCTCTATCTCTCTCTCTCTCTCTCTCCCACTCGGTCTCGCGCTGTGTCTCTCTCCCTCTCGCTCTCTAGCGCTGTCTCTCTCCCTCTCCCTCTCGCTCTCGCGCTGTCTCACTCTCTCCCCCTCTCGCTCTCGCGCTGTCTCTCTCTCTCTCTCTCTCCCACTCGCTCTTGCACTCTCTCTCTCCCTCTCGGTCTCGCACTCTCTCCCTCCCTCTCGGTCTCGCACTCTCTCCCTCCCTCTCGGTCTCGCACTCTCTCCCTCCCTCTCGGTCTCGCACTCTCTCCCTCCCTCTCGGTCTCGCACTGTCTCTCTCTCTCTCTCCCTCTCGCACTCGCGCTGTCTCTCTCTATCTCTCTCTCGCTCTCGCGCTGTCTCTCTCTCTCTCTCTCTCTCTCCCACTCGCTCTCGCGCTGTCTCTCTCTCCCTCTCGCTCTCGCGCTGTCTCTCTCTTTCTCTCTCCCACTCGCTCTCGCACTCTCTCTCTCCCACTCGGTCTCGCACTCTCTCCCTCCCTCTCGGTCTCGCACTGTCTTTCTCTATCTCCCTCTCGCTCTCGCGCTGTCTCTCTCTATCTCTCTCTCGCTCTCGCGCTGTCTCTCTCTCTCTCTCTCTCTCTCCCTCTCGCTCTCGCGCTGTCTCTCTCTCTCTCTCCCCCTCTCGCTCTATCTCTCTCTCTCTCTCTCTCCCACTCGGTCTCGCGCTGTGTCTCTCTCCCTCTCGCTCTCTAGCGCTGTCTCTCTCCCTCTCCCTCTCGCTCTCGCGCTGTCTCACTCTCTCCCCCTCTCGCTCTCGCGCTGTCTCTCTCTCTCTCTCTCTCCCACTCGCTCTTGCACTCTCTCTCTCCCTCTCGGTCTCGCACTCTCTCCCTCCCTCTCGGTCTCGCACTCTCTCCCTCCCTCTCGGTCTCGCACTCTCTCCCTCCCTCTCGGTCTCGCACTCTCTCCCTCCCTCTCGGTCTCGCACTGTCTCTCTCTCTCTCTCCCTCTCGCACTCGCGCTGTCTCTCTCTATCTCTCTCTCGCTCTCGCGCTGTCTCTCTCTCTCTCTCTCTCTCTCTCCCTCTCGCTCTCGCGCTGTCTCTCTCTCTCTCTCGCCCTCTCGCTCTCGCGCTGTCTCTCTCTCTCTCTCCCCCTCTCGCTCTCACGCTGTCTCTCTCTCTCTCTCCCCCTCTCGCTCTCGCGCTGTCTCTCTCTCTCTCTCCCCCTCTCGCTCTCGCGCTGTCTCTCTCTCTCTCTCCCCCTCTCGCTCTCGCGCTGTCTCTCTCTCTCTCTCCCCCTCTCGCTCTCGCGCTGTCTCTCTCTCTCTCTCCCCCTCTCGCTCTATCTCTCTCTCTCTCTCTCCCACTCGGTCTCGCGCTGTGTCTCTCTCCCTCTCGCTCTCTAGCGCTGTCTCTCTCTCTCTCCCTCTCGCTCTCGCGCTGTCTCTCTCTCTCCCCCTCGCGCTCTCGCGCTGTCTCTCTCTCTCTCCCTCTCGCTCTCGCGCTGTCTCTCTCTCTCTCGCTCTCGCTCTCGCGCTGTCTCTCTCTCTCTCCCCCTCGCTGTCGCGCTGTCTCTCTCTCTCTCCCTCTCGCTCTCGCGCTGTCTCTCTCTCTCTCCCTCTCGCTCTCGCGCTGTCTCTCTCTCTCTCTCTCCCTCTCGCTCTCGCGCTGTCTCTCTCTCTCTCTCTCCCTCTCGCTCTCGCGCTGTCTCTCTCTCTCTCCCTCTCGCTCTCGCGCTGTCTCTCTCTCTCTCCCTCTCGCTCTCGCGCTGTCTCTCTCTCTCTCTCTCCCTCTCGCTCTCGCGCTGTCTCTCTCTCTCTCTCTCCCTCTCGCTCTCGCGCTGTCTCTCTCTCTCTCTCCCTCTCGCTCTCGCGCTGTCTCTCTCTCTCTCTCCCTCTCGCTCTCGCGCTGTCTCTCTCTCTCTCTCCCTCTCGCTCTCGCGCTGTCTCTCTCTCTCTCTCCCTCTCGCTCTCTCTCCCTCTCGCTCTCGCGCTGTCTCTCTCTCTCTCTCTCCCTCTCGCGCTGTCTCTCTCTCTCTCTCTCTCTCACTCTCGCTCTCGCGCTGTCACTCTCTCGCTCTCGCGCCGTCTCTCTCTCTCTCTCACTCTCCCTCTCGCGCCGTCTCTCTCTCTCTCTCACTCTCCCTCTCGCGCCGTCTCTCTCTCTCCCTCTCGCGCCGTCTCTCTCTCTCGCTCTCGCGCCGTCTCTCTCTCTCCCTCTCGCTCTCGCGCTGTCTCTCTCTCTCTCCCTCTCGCTCTCGCGCCGTCTCTCTCTCTCTCTCTCCCTCTCGCGCCGTCTCTCACTCTCTCTCTCACTCTCGCTCTCGCTCTCTCTCTCTCTCTCTCTCTCACTCTCGCTCTCGCGCTCTCTCTCTCTCACTCTCGCGCACTCTCTCTCTCACTCTCTCGCGCACTCTCTCTCTCTCTCCCTCTCGCTCTCGCGCACTCTCTCTCTCACTCTCGCACACTCTCTCTCTCACTCTCGCACACTCTCTCTCTCACTCTCGCACACTCTCTCTCTCACTCTCGCACAGTCTCTCTCTCTCTCCCTCTCGCTCTCGCGCAGTCTCTCTCTCTCTCTCTCCCTCTCGCACTCGCGCAGTCTCTCTCTCTCTCTCTCTCCCTCTCGCACTCGCGCAGTCTCTCTCTCTCTCTCCCTCTCGCACTCGCGCAGTCTCTCTCTCTCTCTCCCTCTCGCACTCGCGCAGTCTCTCTCTCTCTCTCCCTCTCG
Organism: Stegostoma tigrinum; assembly: GCF_030684315.1. NCBI lineage: Eukaryota > Metazoa > Chordata > Chondrichthyes > Orectolobiformes > Stegostomatidae > Stegostoma > Stegostoma tigrinum. The sequence continues at coordinate 86,113 of NW_026728332.1, forward strand.
CACTCGCGCAGTCTCTCTGTCTCCCTCTCGCTCTCGCGCTGTCTCTCTCTCTCTCTCCCTCTCGCTCTCGCGCTGTCTCTCTCTCTCTCTCTCCCTCTCGCTCTCGCGCTGTCTCTCTCTCTCTCTCTCCCTCTCGCTCTCGCGCTGTCTCTCTCTCTCTCTCTCTCTCACTCTCGCTCTCGCGCTGTCACTCTCTCCCTCTCACGCCGTCTCTCTCTCTCTCTCTCACTCTCCCTCTCGCGCCGTCTCTCTCTCTCCCTCTCGCTCTCGCGCCGTCTCTCTCTCTCTCTCTCTCCCTCTCGCGCCGTCTCTCTCTCTCTCTCACTCTCCCTCTCGCGCTGTCTCTCTCACTCCCTCTCGCGCCGTCTCTCTCACTCCCTCTCGCTCTCGCGCTGTCTCTCTCTCTCTCCCTCTCGCTCTCGCGCCGTCTCTCTCTCTCTCTCCCCCTCTCGCGCCGTCTCTCACTCTCTCTCTCACTCTCGCTCTCGCGCTCTCTCTCTCGCACTCTCGCGCACTCTCTCTCTCACTCTCGCGCACTCTCTCTCTCTCTCCCTCTCGCTCTCGCGCACTCTCTCTCTCACTCTCGCACAGTCTCTCTCTCTCCCTCTCGCTCTCGCGCAGTCTCTCTCTCTCTCTCTCCCTCTCGCACTCGCGCAGTCTCTCTCTCTCTCTCTCCCTCTCGCACTCGCGCAGTCTCTCTCTCTCTCTCCTCGCACTCGCGCAGTCTCTCTCTCTCTCTCCCTCTCGCACTCACGCAGTCTCTCTCTCTCTCTCCCTCTCGCACTCGCGCAGTCTCTCTGTCTCCCTCTCGCTCTCGCGCTGTCTCTCTCTCTCTCCCTCTCGCTCTCGCGCTGTCTCTCTCTATCTCTCTCTCGCTATCGCGCTGTCTCTCTCTCTTTCCCTCTCGCTCTCGCGCTGTCTCTCTCTCTCCCTCTCGCTCTCGCGCTGTCTCTCTCTCTCTCCCTCTCGCTCTCGCGCTGTCTCTCTCTCTCTCTCCCTCTCGCTCTATCTCTCTCTCTCTCTCCCTCTCACACTCGCGCAGTCTCTCTGTCTCCCTCTCGCTCTCGCACTGTCTCTCTCTATCTCCCTCTCGCTCTCGCGCTGTCTCTCTCTATCTCTCTCTCGCTCTCGCGCTGTCTCTCTCTCTCTCCCTCTCGCTCTCGCGCTGTCTCTCTCTCTCTCCCCCCCTCTCGCTCTATCTCTCTCTCCCACTCGGTCTCGCGCTGTGTCTCTCTCCCTCTCGCTCTCTAGCGCTGTCTCTCTCTCTCTCCCTCTCGCTCTCGCGCTGTCTCTCTCTCTCTCCCTCTCGCTCTCGCGCTGTCTCTCTCTCTCTCTCCCTCTCGCTCTCGCGCTGTCTCTCTCTCTCTCTCCCTCTCGCTCTCGCGCTGTCTCTCTCTCTCTCTCCCTCTCGCTCTATCTCTCTCTCTCTCTCCCTCTCGCTCTCGCGCTGTCTCTCTCTCTCTCCCTCTCGCTCTCGCGCTGTCTCTCTCTCTCTCTCTCTCCCTCTCGCTCTCGCGCTGTCTCTCTCTCTCTCTCTCTCCCTCTCGCTCTCGCGCTGTCTCTCTCTCTCTCCCTCTCGCTCTCGCGCTGTCTCTCTCTCTCTCTCTCTCCCTCTCGCTCTCGCGCTGTCTCGCTCTCTCTCTCTCTCACTCTCGCTCTCGCGCTGTCACTCTCTCCCTCTCGCGCCGTCTCTCTCTCTCTCTCACTCTCCCTCTCGCGCCGTCTCTCTCTCTCCCTCTCGCTCTCGCGCCGTCTCTCTCTCTCTCTCTCCCTCTCGCGCCGTCTCTCTCTCTCCCTCTCGCTCTCGCGCTGTCTCTCTCTCTCTCCCTCTCGCTCTCGCGCCGTCTCTCTCTCTCTCTCTCTCCCTCTCGCGCCGTCTCTCACTCTCTCTCTCCCTCTCGCGCCGTCTCTCACTCTCTCTCTCACTCTCGCTCTCGCGCTCTCTCTCTCTCACTCTCGCGCTCTCTCTCTCTCACTCTCGCGCACTCTCTCTCTCACTCTCGCGCACTCTCTCTCTCACTCTCGCGCACTCTCTCTCTCACTCTCGCACAGTCTCTCTCTCTCTCCCTCTCGCTCTCGCGCACTCTCTCTCTCACTCTCGCACACTCTCTCTCTCACTCTCGCACAGTCTCTCTCTGTCTCCATCTCGCTCTCGCGCACTCTCTCTCTCACTCTCGCACAGTCTCTCTCTCTCTCCCTCTCGCTCTCGCGCAGTGTCTCTCTCTCTCTCTCCCTCTCGCACTCACGCAGTCTCTCTCTCTCTCTCCACGCACTCGCGCAGTCTCTCTCTCTCTCTCCCTCTCGCACTCGCGCAGTCTCTCTCTCTCTCTCCCTCTCGCACTCGCGCAGTCTCTCTCTCTCTCTCCCTCTCGCACTCGCGCAGTCTCTCTGTCTCCCTCTCGCACTCGCGCAGTCTCTCTCTCTCTCTCCCTCTCGCACTCGCGCAGTCTCTCTCTCTCCCTCTCGCTCTCGCGCTGTCTCTCTCTCTCTCCCTCTCGCTCTCGCGCTGTCTCTCTCTATCTCTCTCTCGCTCTCGCGCTGTCTCTCTCTCTCTCCCTCTCGCTCTCGCGCTGTCTCTCTCTCTCTCTCTCCCTCTCGCTCTCGCGCTCTCTCCCTCTCGCTCTCGCGCTCTCTCTCTCTCACTCTCGCGCACTCTCTCTCTCACTCTCGCGCACTCTCTCTCTCACTCTCGCACAGTCTCTCTCTCTCTCTCTCTCGCTCTCGCGCACTCTCTCTCTCGCTCTCGCGCACTCTCTCTCTCACTCTCGCGCACTCTCTCTCTCACTCTCGCACAGTGTCTCTCTCTCTCCCTCTCGCTCTCGCGCAGTCTCTCTCTCTCTCTCTCCCTCTCGCACTCGCGCAGTCTCTCTCTCTCTCTCCCTCTCGCACTCGCGCAGTCTCTCTCTCTCCCTCTCGCACTCGCGCAGTCTCTCTCTCTCCCTCTCGCACTCGCGCAGTCTCTCTCTCTCTCTCCCTCTCGCACTCGCGCAGTCTCTCTCTCTCCCTCTCGCTCTCGCGCAGTCTCTCTCTCTCCCTCTCGCACTCGCGCAGTCTCTCTCTCTCTCTCTCCTCGCACTCGCGCAGTCTCTCTCTCTCTCTCCCTCTCGCACTCGCGCAGTCTCTCTCTCTCTCTCCCTCTCGCACTCGCGCAGTCTCTCTCTCTCCCTCTCGCACTCGCGCAGTCTCTCTCTCTCTCCCTCTCGCAGTCGCGCAGTCTCTCTGTCTCTCTCTCGCACTCGCGCAGTCTCTCTCTCTCTCTCCCTCTCGCACTCGCGCTGTCTCTCTCTATCTCTCTCTCGCTCTCGCGCTGTCTCTCTCTCTCTCCCTCTCGCACTCGCGCAGTCTCTCTCTCTCTCTCTCCTCGCACTCGCGCAGTCTCTCTCTCTCTCTCCCTCTCGCACTCGCGCAGTCTCTCTCTCTCTCTCCCTCTCGCACTCGCGCAGTCTCTCTCTCTCCCTCTCGCACTCGCGCAGTCTCTCTCTCTCCCTCTCGCACTCGCGCAGTCTCTCTCTCTCTCTCCCTCTCGCACTCGCGCAGTCTCTCTGTCTCCCTCTCGCACTCGCGCAGTCTCTCTCTCTCTCTCCCTCTCGCACTCGCGCAGTCTCTCTGTCTCCCTCTCGCTCTCGCGCTGTCTCTCTCTCTCTCCCTCTCGCTCTCGCGCTGTCTCTCTCTATCTCTCTCTCGCTCTCGCGCTGTCTCTCTCTCTCTCCCTCTCGCTCTCGCGCTGTCTCTCTCTCTCTCTCTCTCCCTCTCGCTCTCGCGCTCTCTCTTCTCTCACTCTCGCGCACTCTCTCTCTCACTCTCGCACAGTCTCTCTCTCTCTCCCTCTCGCTCTCGCGCACTCTCTCTCTCGCTCTCGCGCACTCTCTCTCTCGCTCTCGCGCACTCTCTCTCTCACTCTCGCACAGTCTCTCTCTCTCTCCCTCTCGCTCTCGCGCAGTCTCTCTCTCTCCCTCTCGCACTCGCGCAGTCTCTCTCTCTCTCTCTCCTCGCACTCGCGCAGTCTCTCTCTCTCTCTCCCTCTCGCACTCGCGCAGTCTCTCTCTCTCTCTCCCTCTCGCACTCGCGCAGTCTCTCTCTCTCCCTCTCGCACTCGCGCAGTCTCTCTCTCTCTCTCCCTCTCGCAGTCGCGCAGTCTCTCTGTCTCTCTCTCCCTCTCGCAGTCGCGCAGTCTCTCTGTCTCTCTCTCGCACTCGCGCAGTCTCTCTCTCTCTCTCCCTCTCGCACTCGCGCTGTCTCTCTCTATCTCTCTCTCGCTCTCGCGCTGTCTCTCTCTCTCTCCCTCTCGCACTCGCGCAGTCTCTCTCTCTCTCCCTCTCGCACTCGCGCAGTCTCTCTCTCTCTCTCCCTCTCGCACTCGCGCAGTCTCTCTCTCTCCCTCTCGCACTCGCGCAGTCTCTCTCTCTCTCTCCCTCTCGCACTCGCGCAGTCTCTCTGTCTCTCTCTCGCACTCGCGCAGTCTCTCTCTCTCTCTCCCTCTCGCACTCGCGCTGTCTCTCTCTATCTCTCTCTCGCTCTCGCGCTGTCTCTCTCTATCTCTCTCTCGCTCTCGCGCTGTCTCTCTCTCTCTCCCTCTCGCTCTCGCGCTGTCTCTCTCTCTCTCTCTCTCCCTCTCGCTCTCGCGCTCTCTCTTCTCTCACTCTCGCACACTCTCTCTCTCACTCTCGCACAGTCTCTCTCTCTCTCCCTCTCGCTCTCGCGCAGTCTCTCTCTCTCTCTCTCTCCCTCTCGCACTCGCGCAGTCTCTCTCTCTCTCTCTCCCTCTCGCACTCGCGCAGTCTCTCTCTCTCCTCGCACTCGCGCAGTCTCTCTCTCTCTCTCCCTCTCGCACTCGCGCTGTCTCTCTCTCTCTCCCTCTCGCACTCGCGCTGTCTCTCTCTCTCTCTCCCTCTCGCTCTCGCGCTGTCTCTCTCTATCTCTCTCTCGCTCTCGCGCTGTCTCTCTCTCTCTCCCTCTCGCTCTCGCGCTGTCTCTCTCTCTCTCCCTCTCGCTCTCGCGCTGTCTCTCTCTCTCTCTCTCTCCCTCTCGCTCTCGCGCTCTCTCTTCTCTCACTCTCGCACACTCTCTCTCTCACTCTCGCACAGTCTCTCTCTCTCTCCCTCTCGCTCTCGCGCAGTCTCTCTCTCTCTCTCTCCCTCTCGCACTCGTGCAGTCTCTCTCTCTCCTCGCACTCGCGCAGTCTCTCTCTCTCTCTCCCTCTCGCACTCGCGCTGTCTCTCTCTCTCTCCCTCTCGCACTGTCTCTCTCTCTCTCTCCCTCTCGCTCTCGCGCTGTCTCTCTCTATCTCTCTCTCGCTCTCGCGCTGTCTCTCTCTCTCTCCCTCTCGCTCTCGCGCTGTCTCTCTCTCTCTCTCTCTCCCTCTCGCTCTCGCGCTCTCTCTTCTCTCACTCTCGCACACTCTCTCTCTCACTCTTGCACAGTCTCTCTCTCTCTCCCTCTCGCTCTCGCGCACTCTCTCTCTCACTCTCGCACACTCTCTCTCTCACTCTCGCACAGTCTCTCTCTGTCTCCATCTCGCTCTCGCGCACTCTCTCTCTCACTCTCGCACAGTCTCTCTCTCTCTCCCTCTCGCTCTCGCGCAGTCTCTCTCTCTCTCTCTCCCTCTCGCACTCACGCAGTCTCTCTCTCTCTCCTCGCACTCGCGCAGTCTCTCTCTCTCTCTCCCTCTCGCACTCGCGCAGTCTCTCTCTCTCTCTCCCTCTCGCACTCGCGCAGTCTCTCTCTCTCTCTCCCTCTCGCACTCGCGCAGTCTCTCTGTCTCCCTCTCGCACTCGCGCAGTCTCTCTCTCTCCCTCTCGCTCTCGCGCTGTCTCTCTCTCTCTCCCTCTCGCTCTCGCGCTGTCTCTCTCTATCTCTCTCTCGCTCTCGCGCTGTCTCTCTCTCTCTCCCTCTCGCTCTCGCGCTGTCTCTCTCTCTCTCTCTCCCTCTCGCTCTCGCGCTCTCTCCCTCTCGCTCTCGCGCTCTCTCTCTCACTCTCGCGCACTCTCTCTCTCACTCTCGCGCACTCTCTCTCTCACTCTCGCACAGTCTCTCTCTCTCTCCCTCTCGCTCTCGCGCACTCTCTCTCTCGCTCTCGCGCACTCTCTCTCTCACTCTCGCACAGTCTCTCTCTCTCTCCCTCTCGCTCTCGCGCAGTCTCTCTCTCTCTCTCTCCCTCTCGCACTCGCGCAGTCTCTCTCTCTCTCCCCTCTCGCACTCGCGCAGTCTCTCTCTCTCTCTCCCTCTCGCACTCGCGCAGTCTCTCTCTCTCCCTCTCGCACTCGCGCAGTCTCTCTCTCTCTCTCCCTCTCGCACTCGCGCAGTCTCTCTGTCTCCCTCTCGCTCTCGCGCTGTCTCTCTCTCTCTCCCTCTCGCTCTCGCGCTGTCTCTCTCTATCTCTCTCTCGCTCTCGCGCTGTCTCTCTCTCTCTCCCTCTCGCTCTCGCGCTGTCTCTCTCTCTCTCTCTCCCTCTCGCTCTCGCGCTCTCTCTTCTCTCACTCTCGCGCACTCTCTCTCTCACTCTCGCACAGTCTCTCTCTCTCTCCCTCTCGCTCTCGCGCACTCTCTCTCTCGCTCTCGCGCACTCTCTCTCTCGCTCTCGCGCACTCTCTCTCTCACTCTCGCACAGTCTCTCTCTCTCTCCCTCTCGCTCTCGCGCAGTCTCTCTCTCTCTCTCCCTCTCGCACTCGCGCAGTCTCTCTCTCTCTCTCTCCCTCTCGCACTCGCGCAGTCTCTCTCTCTCTCCTCGCACTCGCGCAGTCTCTCTCTCTCTCTCCCTCTCGCACTCGCGCTGTCTCTCTCTCTCTCCCTCTCGCACTCGCGCTGTCTCTCTCTCTCTCTCCCTCTCGCTCTCGCGCTGTCTCTCTCTATCTCTCTCTCGCTCTCGCGCTGTCCTCTCTCTCTCTCCCTCTCGCTCTCGCGCTGTCTCTCTCTCTCTCTCTCTCCCTCTCGCTCTCGCGCTCTCTCTTCTCTCACTCTCGCACACTCTCTCTCTCACTCTCGCACAGTCTCTCTCTCTCTCCCTCTCGCGCAGTCTCTCTCTCTCTCTCTCCCCTCTCGCACTCGTGCAGTCTCTCTCTCTCTCCTCGCACTCGCGCAGTCTCTCTCTCTCTCTCCCTCTCGCACTCGCGCTGTCTCTCTCTCTCTCCCTCTCGCTCTCGCGCCTGTCTCTCTCTATCTCTCTCTCGCTCTCGCGCTGTCTCTCTCTATCTCTCTCTCGCTCTCGCGCTGTCCTCTCTCTATCTCTCTCTCGCTCTCGCGCTGTCTCTCTCTCTCTCCCTCTCGCTCTCGCGCTGTCTCTCTCTCTCTCTCTCTCCCTCTCGCTCTCGCGCTCTCTCTTCTCTCACTCTCTCGCACACTCTCTCTCTCACTCTCGCACAGTCTCTCTCTCTCTCCCTCTCGCGCAGTCTCTCTCTCTCTCTCTCCCTCTCGCACTCGTGCAGTCTCTCTCTCTCTCCTCGCACTCGCGCAGTCTCTCTCTCTCTCTCCCTCTCGCACTCGCGCTGTCTCTCTCTCTCTCCCTCTCGCTCTCGCGCTGTCTCTCTCTATCTCTCTCTCGCTCTCGCGCTGTCTCTCTCTCTCTCTCTCTCGCTCTCGCGCTGTCTCTCTCTCTCTCCCTCTCGCTCTGTCTCTCTCTCTCTCTCTCTCCCTCTCGCTCTCGCGCTCTCTCTTCTCTCACTCTCGCACACTCTCTCTCTCACTCTCGCACAGTCTCTCTCTCTCTCCCTCTCGCTCTCGCGCAGTCTCTCTCTCTCTCTCTCCCTCTCGCACTCGCGCAGTCTCTCTCTCTCTCTCTCTCCCTCTCGCACTCGCGCAGTCTCTCTCTCTCTCCTCGCACTCGCCGCAGTCTCTCTCTCTCTCTTCCCTCTCGCACTCGCGCTGTCTCTCTCTCTCTCCCTCTCGCACTCGCGCTGTCTCTCTCTCTCTCCCCCCTCTCGCTCTCGCCGCTGTCTCTCTCTATCTCTCTCTCGCTCTCGCGCTGTCTCTCTCTCTCTCCCCTCTCGCTCTCGCGCTGTCTCTCTCTCTCTCTCTCTCCCTCTCGCTCTCGCGCTCTCTCTTCTCTCACTCTCGCACACCTCTCTCACTCTCACTCTCGCACAGTCTCTCTCTCTCTCCCTCTCGCGCAGTCTCTCTCTCTCTCTCTCCCTCTCGCACTCGTGCAGTCTCTCTCTCTCTCCTCGCACTCGCGCAGTCTCTCTCTCTCTCTCCCTCTCGCACTCGCGCTGTCTCTCTCTCTCTCTCCTCTCGCTCTCGCGCTGTCTCTCTCTATCTCTCTCTCGCTCTCGCGCTGTCTCTCTCTATCTCTCTCTCGCTCTCGCGCTGTCTCTCTCTATCTCTCTCTCGCTCTCGCGCTGTCTCTCTCTCTCTCCCTCTCGCTCTCGCGCTGTCTCTCTCTCTCTCTCTCTCCCTCTCGCTCTCGCGCTCTCTCTTCTCTCACTCTCGCACACTCTCTCTCTCACTCTCGCACAGTCTCTCTCTCTCTCCCTCTCGCGCAGTCTCTCTCTCTCTCTCTCCCTCTCGCACTCGTGCAGTCTCTCTCTCTCTCTCGCACTCGCGCAGTCTCTCTCTCTCTCCTCTCCTCTCGCACTCGCCTGTCTCTCTCTCTCTCCCTCTCGCACTCGCGCTGTCTCTCTCTCTCTCTCCCTCTCGCTCTCGCGCTGTCTCTCTCTATCTCTCTCTCGCTCTCGCGCTGTCTCTCTCTCTCTCCTCTCGCTCTCGCGCTGTCTCTCTCTCTCTCTCTCTCTCTCCTCTCGCTCTCGCCGCTC
>NW_026728333.1:0-62500 GCF_030684315.1 Stegostoma tigrinum
GCGATTTGCCCACTGCAGTGCTGTCGCGCTCACAGGGCCTGGCCCCCGCAGCCCTGACCCGCTCACAGGCACTCTCTCTTCCCCCCCCCCCCCCCCAGCCCTGACCCGCTCACAGGCACCCCCCCCCCCCTGCCCCCCCGAGCCCTGACCTGCTCTACAGCGATTTGCCCCCCCAGCCCTGACCCGCTCACAGCGATTTGCCCCCTCAGCTCTGTCCCGCTGACATCGACTTGCCCCCGCAGCCCTGTCCGCTGACAGCAACTTGCCCCCGCAGCCCTGTCCCGCTTACAGCGATTTGCCCCCGCACCCCTGTCCCGCTCACAGCGACTTGACCCCTCAGCCCTTTCCCGCTGACAGCAACTTGCCCCCGCAGCCGTCTCCCGCTGACAGCGACTTGCCCCCTCAGTCCTGACCGGCTCACAGCGATTGGCCCCCGCAGCCCGGTCCTGCTGACAGCGATTTGCCCCCGCAGCCCGGTCCTGCTGACAGCGATTTGCCCAGCAGCCCGGTCCCGCTGACAGCGATTTGCCCCAGCAGCCCTGTCCCGCTGACAGCGATTTGCCCCAGCAGCCCTGTCCCGCTGACAGCGATGTGCCCCCTCAGTCCTGACCGGCTCTCAGGTACCGGCCCACGCAGCCCTGTCCCGCTGACAGGGACTGGCCCACGCAGCCCTGTCCCGCTGACAGGGACTGGCCCCCGCAGCCCTGTCCTGCTCACGGGGACTTGCCCCCTCAGGTCCTGACCCGCTCACGGGGACTGGCCCTCACAGCCCTGTCCCGCTCACAGCGATTTGCCCCCTGCAGTCCTGCCGCGCTCACAGGGACTGGCCCCCGCAGCCCTGTCCTGCTCATGGGGACCTGCCCCCGCAGCCCTGACCCGCTGACAGGGACCTGCCCCCGCAGCCCTGACCCGCTCACATCGACTTGCCCCCTCAGCCCTGCCCCGCTGACAGCGACTTGCCCCCTCAGTCCTGATCTGCTCTCAGCGACTGGCCCCTGCCGCCCTGTCCTGCTGACAGCGACTTGCCCCCGCAGCCCCTGTCCCGCTGACAGTGACTTGCCCCCGCAGCCTGTCCCGCTGACAGTGACTTGCCCCCGCAGCCCTGTCCCGCTGACAGCGACTTGCCCCCGCAGCCCTGTCCCGCTGACAGCGACTTGCCCCCCGCAGCCCTGTCCCGCTGACAGCGACTTGCCCCCGCTGACAGCGATTTGCCCCTGCAGCCCTGTCCTGCTGACATCGATTTGCCCCCTCAGTCCTGACCGGCTGACAGGTACCGGCCCCCGCAGCCCTGTCCGCTGACATCGATTTGCCCCCTCAGTCCTTACCGGCTCACAGGTACTGGCCCCCGCAGCCCTGTCCCACTGACAGCGATTTGCCCCCTCAGTCCTGACCGGCTCACAGGTACTGGCCTCCACAGCCATGTGCCCCCTTAGTCCTGACCGGCTCACAGGTACTGGCCCCCGCAGCCCTGTCCCGCTGACAGCGATTTCCCCCCGCAGCCCTGTCCCGCTGACAGCGATTTGCCCCCTCAGTCCTGACTGGCTTACAGGTACTGGCCCCCGCAGCCCTGTCCCGCTCACGGGGACTTGCCCCCTCAGTCCTGACCCCGCTCACAGGGACTGGCCCCCACAGCCCTGTCCCGCCCACAGCGACTTGCCCCCTGCAGTCCTGTCGCGCTCACAGGGACTGGCCCCCCCAGCCCTGACCCGCTGACAGCTATTTGCCACCGCAGCCATGAACCGCTCACAGGGTCTTGCCCCCGCACCCTGACCCCCTGACCCGCTGACAGGGGCTGTCCCCAGCAGCCCTGACCCGCTGACAGGGACTTGCCCCGCAGCCCTGTCCCGCTGACAGCGATTTGCCCCTGCAGCCCTGTCCTGCTGACAGTGATTTGCCCCCTGCAATCATGTCCCGCTGACAGCGACTTGCCCCTCCTTCCTGATCTGCTCACAGGCACTTGTCCCCTCTGTCGTAACCCGCTCACAACGACTTGTCCCCTCTGTCCTGTCCCGCTCACAGCGTCTTGCCTCCCATCCCTCTTGCACAGGTCGCCCCTTGCTCAGAAACGGTCCCAATTATCCATGAGCCGGAAACCCTGCCCCTGTGCCAGCTCCTTAACCATGCATTCATCTCACCTATCTTTCTATGACAACTCTCTAACATGTGGCACTCGTGGCAACCCATAAATTATTACCCTCTGGGTCCTGCCTTTCAGCCTCTTTGCTAACTCCTTGTCCATAGTCCGCAGAATGTCTTCCCTCTTTCTGCCTATGTCATTGGTACCAACGTGCACGGTGGCCTTTGGCTGCTCACCCTCCACCTTAAGAATTTGTTGCAACCACTCAGAGATGTCCTTGACCTTGGCACCAGGGAAGCAACACACAGCCCTGGTGTTTCAAATGTGGCGACAGAATCTATGCCCCCAATGAATGAGTCTCCAACCACGCTCGCTCACTTGGATTTGCCTGACCCTGTCCCACAGCAGGGTGGTTTGTACCATGGCCCTGGCTACTGCTGGTTCTATAACTGACCCAGTTTAGTTTTAGATCAGTGTTAACCTTGGTTTAGTGGATAGCCAAGCACCTGAGTCGTCTACAATACAGGAGAAATACATTCTTAAGCTCACGGATTCTGTGACAGTCAAGGACAAGCACTGAATTGTTCTGACCTGATTTCCAACACCTGGCCCGTAGCCTTGCATGACTTGCATAGCACTTGCACATTTAAAAAAAAATAAATGGAAGGATGATGTGAGTGTAAGGACATGGAATTTTTTGGATATGGTCATATTCTCTCTTGTTGGAGCTGATTGCTGCTGAGCACTTGTATGGTGCAAATGTAACTTATCCTTTATCAGGCCAAGCCTGATCGTTGTCCAAGTCTCACTGTATTTTCTCATCGTTGACTTCACTGTTGGGTCTAACCAACATTTTGTACATACCCTGCCTATTCTGAAACTCTGTCACTTAATATTAAGTCTAACAAAGACAAGTATCCAATGTGCCTTCCAAAACCACTTCAACGACCTCGTCATTACATTGGGGGATCAACAGGCATACACATCAAGATCCTGAGATCCCTCTGATCATTGGTGCTTGTGAGGTCCCTATGATTCATCATGGGCTCCAAAATCTGTTTGTGCTGTGTCACCTAATCCTTATCCCGTTTGTCCTTACATGAAATAATGTTCTCAAACGCTTCTCAAAAATTCTCCCAATCCTACTTTTTGTAATCATGATACAAGTGAGCATAAAACTTGGAACACTACAGCAACAGGAATGTGCCCTTTGGCCCACCGTGTTGGGCCAAACATGACAAGAAATGAAATAATCCCTTCTGCCTGTCCTTGATCCATAGTCCTCCATTCCTTGCATATTCGTACACTTAACTAAAAGACCCTTTTAAATGCTTTCATCGTATCTGCATCCACTACCACCCCGGGCAATGTATTCCACACTTATAACATGCTCAGTGTGAAATATTTGCCCCTCACATCTCTTTTGAACTACCCCCCCCCTCTCAGCTTAAATGCATGCCCCCTAATAGTGGACACTTCAACTCGGGGGGAGAAATTTTCTGACCGTTAGCTGTATTTATGTATCTCCTAATTTTATAGACTTCTATCAAGCCTGCCCTCAGCTTCTGCTGCCCCAGAGAAAACGAAGAGTTTTGCCAGCTCCTCCTCCTCGTTCATACCCTGTATTCCAGTCAGCATGCTGGTAAATCTCTTCTGCACCCTGTCCAAAGCCTGCACATCCTTAGTGTAATGTGGCGGCAGAATTGAATGCAATACTCTGTGTGGTCTCAACAAAGTCTTGTAAAGTTGCAATGTGACATCCTGACTCTTGCACTGAGTTTCCCTCAGCATAAAGGCAAGCATGCGATGTGCCTTCTTGACCACCCGATCTACTTGTGTGGCTACTGTCAGGGAGTTATGGTCTAGGACCCCAAGATCCCTCTGGACTTCACTGCTGTTTGGGGTCCTGCCATTAACTGTGTATCCCTTTCCTTAACACTTGGTCTCCTAAAATGCAACACCTCATGCCTGCCCAGATTAAATTCCATCGGCCATTTCTCTGCTCGAGTTTGCAATTGGTCTGTATCTTGCTGTGTCCTTTGACAACCTCCCATGCTGCCCACAAGTCCATTGGTCCTTATATCATCTGCAAACTTACTAATCCCCCGTCTACATTTGCCACCAAGTCATTTACATATATCACAAACAGCAGAAGTCACATCGAAGCGGAACACCACTCGTCACTGAGCTGCAGCCAGAAAAACAGCTTTCCACCACTGAGACGGCAAGAACTGTAGATGCTGGAATCAGAGTTAGCCAAGTGTGGAGCTGGAGGAACGCAGCAGGTCAGGCAGCATCAGAGGAACAGGAAAGCTGACATTGTTGATGCTGCCTGGCCTGCTGTGTTCCTCCAGCCCTACACTGTGTTATCTTTGTTAGCCTTCCACCGCTACCGTCTGCCTTATATGGGCAGGACAAGTCACCATGGATCTCATGGATCCTAACCTTCTGGATGAGCATACCATGAGGAACCTTGTTAAAACGTTCGTATAATCCATGTATATGTTATCAACTGTTCTACCCAAATTGATCACCCTTGTCACCTCCGTGAAAACTTCAACTGACTTGGTAAGACTTAACCTGCCCCGCATAATGCCATGCTGGCTGTCCCTTATTAGCCCATACCTTTGAGACATGAGACACTCACCAGTCTGTAGTTTCCTGGAAAGTCCCTGTTTTCCTGCTTGAACAGAGGAACGACTTTATCCACTCACCAGTCTCCGCAACCCCTCCAGTGCCTGGCAAGTATATCAGATCCTATTGAAAGTGGTGTGTTGATGCATTTGTGTCATGATTGTGTTTTGTTTCAGCCCTAACATTCAAAGCAATGTAAGAATGTCTTTGTGCAGCAGGCGAGGTGTGATGAGACTGAGCCTTAATACAATTGCAAGATGTTGAAAATTTGCCATTATTTATGAAAACAGTGATAAATTTCCATGATCAACATTTCTGTTACACTGCAATGATTATCCCGTGGCATGTAAAATCAGAAAGATACGATAAAATGAGACTGGGTCATATGCAGGGAGAATGTTTGCCTTTGATGTCTATAGAAGTCGTGAAATATTTCCATGAATCTAAGCGTCACTTTTCCGTTCATTGAAGGACACAATCATCGCCTTGGAAGCTTCATCACGATACTACTTTGATTTCTTCTTCCCTCTTCAGAAATGCAATGTGCAAATTCAGTTCCTTGGTTTTGGAAGTCCCATTGAGAACACGATTCATTTGCGCCGGCAAAATGCTCTGACCGAGAAAGAATTGAAGGTGAGTTTGTAGTTTGGAAGATCGCAGCAATTTATGCATCAACTTCTTCATCGATAACGTTCCATTGCTTTCAAACTGCATTTTCCACTCTGCGAGATAATAACTGTTAGAACAAGCAACAGCATCGGTAGATGGGCTATGGGGAATGCAATGTTACAAAACCCAATCCATTCAACAACATATTTCAGATCTGTCAACAAATGAAATATTCCAGCACAGGATAAAACAAGGAAGATGAGAGTGAGGAGGCAGTAGTTCTGATGACTTAAGAACAGAAATTTACCTTTCTCCATTCGAGCAAAAAAGCAGGCACACAAATAAATAATAATCTAACAATGCATGTGTGCAACGGAGGCTACAGAGGGACTAAAAATGCCGAATTGTTGTCATGCGTATTGCTGAAAGGGTGAGTGAAACAGATTCTGTGGTAAATTTGAAGAAATACGGATAATGCATCTCAGGATGTTGGAGAAAGAATATTTATGGACTGAGGCAAATCGTATTGCCCTTTAAAGGAGTTATTAGGTTCATATTGAATTGAAACACTTCCTTGTGTGCTGAAAGCTTTAGTTTAGTTGCAGCTGGATGACAATTTCTGTTCCTGGTAGTATTTAGCAAACTGTTAAAAGTGAATGTCACTGCACAGAATTCCAAACATAACTCCAATCAGTACAGAAAATATCCAAGGGGTATGATGAGTTGTATCCTCTCATGTTGAACAACGCAGCTCCAGATACAATGGAGGCACTGATGATAATCTTCCAAGAATCCTTAGATTGTGGAAAATTCTCAGAGGATTGAAAGATTGTGAACATAACACCATTATTACAAAGATACTTGGACAAAATAGTAAGCAAGTATTGCCAATTTAGGTCAACCTGGGGAGATGTTCATGCCGGCAATGAAAGATGAAATAACAGGGTACTGAGTGTGCTATAACATCCTACAGAGTTAACATCCTTTCATAAAGGGGAAATAATACTTGACAAACTTGCTACAGTGCTTTGAGAAGGAAACAAACATTACTGATGAAGGACCACCAGTTGATGTAGTACATTGAGATTTCAACAAAGCATTTGATAAGGTACAGCTCATAAGGTGTCTCAAAAGAAAAGAGCCCGTGTGTTCAAGGGTAGTATGTTCGGATGGACGGAGGACTGCATCGTAAATAGAAGTAGAGTTGTAGCAGCAGGATGGTAACTTACAAGTCATGTACGGCCACAGAGCGAGTGCTGCGGAGGCCGAACACCTCGTGTTGACTGGGTTGATTTCGGAAATGGCAGAGGGGATTGCTATGCTGAGGAAAGTTGGGCTACACTCACTGGAGTTTATAAGATTGAAAAAAAACTTATTTTTTCGACATTTAAGATTCTTAAGAGGCTTGATAGTGTATATCCGTAGAGATGACTCCCATTTGTGAAAGATTTTACAACCAGAGGCCACATTTTCAAATTGGTTGCCTATTAACTCAGGGAAGAATTACTTCTTTCAGGTTGTAGCAATTTATTGAACACTTCAACCAAGAGTTCAGGCAGACCCTCTAATAAGAGACACCTCCTCTGTATTAATTCTCTAGATTTGACAGAAGATCGGCCCTGTGAGAGGGTCAGTACTGAGGTATTGAAGCTTTGTCAGAAGGCGAATAATGAGTGCGGGCACTGAAGAAGTTCCTCATTGACAGGGGTTCAGTCCTGACCCCTGTGAGAGTTCATCATTGTCAGATGGTCAATACTGAGACAATGCTTCCTTGTAAAAGGATCAGCACTAAAGATCTGCCACACATTTTTAGTGTCAGTGTTGAGGAAATGCAGCAATATGAGTGGGTCCGAACTGTGGGAGTGCATTATTGTCAGAACGCCAAGACTGAGGCAGCACCTCATTCTAAGGTGAGGCAATGCCATACAAATAGAAGGTCAGTCCTGAGATATTGCTGCTGTGAGATGGTCAGAAATGAAGGTGCCTCCTTCTCAGATGGTCAGAACTGAGGGATTGAAGCATTGTCAGAGCTTCAATACCGAGGCCTTGCTTCGTTGTCAAAGGGTCAAATCTGTGGGAGTGCGATATTGTCAGAGGATCAATGCTGAGGCAGTGCCTCATAATAATGGTGTGTTTTTGATGACAGCGTGCATCGAAGTGGTTCTTTTGTGATTCTATCAAGTGCAGTTAAAGGAATGCTTGCCAATTTTCTGAAAGATGAACATTTATTGAGGAAAGAAAAGATGGAGAAAGAGTAATTATAAAGAATAACATGTAGAGAGTAAAAAAGAATAAGCCTCATGTTCTTGTGGCCGTGAGGGACCCCTCGATCAATGGCTGGCCTGGAGGCTGAGGTTGTTCCTGGCACCGTTCGCGGTCTCATTCCGAGATGACGTCCAGTGCCGAGGAACAAAATGCTCCCTCTGCTCCGGTGTAACAAACAACTTGGCAAAGAAAAAAACCAGTTACAGAAATAAAATTAACTGTAAAACAGGAATGCTGACAAGACTCATTCAAAGGAAACCATTTCTCAAATATCAAGAACTGTTACCCTTCAGCCCATCCTATTCATGGGGTTGGAACTGCTAGTACCACACGAATGCAGCATCACGACTGAGGCAATGCAGCACTGTGCGAGGGTCAGTATTAAGGGTCAGTTTTGAGGCAGTGCCTTGATGTTATGGAGTCAGAACATTATTGCCACATGTTCAATACAGACAGTGTGTTGACCCTCTGTCAATGCTTCAATGCCTCAGTGCCTACCCTCTGATAATGAATCATTCCAACAGTTCTGACCCTATCTTGCAAGACCTCAGTATGACCTTTCTGACCCTATTACAGTGGGCCACTGCTGCAGTATTGACCATCTGATAATGATGCAATACCTCAGTTCTGACCCTCTGACAGTTGTGCAACACCTCAGTCCGCACCCTTTCATCATTCGGCGCTTGCTCAATTATGAGCCCTTTGTGAGTTAGTTGTGAGGCAAGACTTCATTGCTGCAGTGTCAGTGCTGAGAGCGGGCCTTTTTATTAGCTCATCAGTACCGAAGGTATTGGCTAATTGTCAGCAGGTCAGTTCTGAGGCAGCGTCTCTTTGCCCGAACCCTGACTCTAAACCCAGCCTCAGCCCTAAACCCATACAAACGCTCGCCTCAGGCTAACCCTCACCTCAGCCCTAACCCTAACCCTAACCCTATCCTCAGCGTAAACCCTCCCTACCCTCAGCCCTAATGCTGATCCTCAGACCGAACATCTAGTCTCAGCCCTAAAGTGAGCCTCAGTCCTACCACTGGCTATGGCCTCAGCCCTAAAATGAACCGTAACACACAGCCCCAATTAACACTTAGCCTCAACCCCAACCCTCACCTAAGCTCCAAATCTAACCTCAGCCCTAACCTAACCCCCAACACTTGCCTGCCAGAGAGTTAGTACTGAGGAAGTGCTTTAATTTCAGAGATTTAGTCCTGAGAATGCGCTTCATTTTCAGAGTGACCATCTGAAACAGCGTCTCATTGAAATGGGGTCAGAATTGCTGGAATGCTACATGGAATGGTGACAGATTGTAGGACTGTCGGTGGGTCAGATCTGAGGTAGTGCATCAACGGTGGATGGTCAGTGTTGAGGGAGTTCAGAGGATCAACGAAGAGGGAATGCCTCAATGCAATGGCGACAGAACTGAGAGAGGGCCACAGGATTAGAGATATGCCACATGATTCGAGATGGTAGGAAGTGCCTCATTGTCAGCAGGTCCGTTTTGTGGCCGGTCGCCATCGCTGGAGAGTCAGTTCTGAGGCAGTGCGTCTTTGTCAGAGGGTCTGTACTGAAGCAGTGCCTCATTATTCGAGAGGGTTTGGTGTGAGGCAGTATCTGATTGGTGCAAGGTCAGCCCTAAGGGAGTGCCTCTTTGTCAGAGGGTCAGTACTGAGTTAGCGACTCATTGTGAGGAGTTCAGAATTGAGGGACTGCCACGTGATGAGAGGGTCAAAACGGAGGTAGTGTGGCTGTATCTGACAGTCCGAAGGGAGTGCCATTGTTGGAAGGTCAGTTCTGAGAAACTGCCTCCGTGTAATGGCATCAGCATTGAAGCTAACCACGTGACGAGCCGATAAAAACTCAATTATTGCAGTAGCATCAGAGGGCCAGATCTGTAGGAGTGCATTATTTTCAGAGGTGAATACTGAGGCACAGCCTCAGTGTAAGGGGGTCAAAATTAAGGGAGTGCCACACAATTACAGGGCAGGACGGAAGTATTACAGCACTGTGTGCGGCGCAGAATCGATGGAGTGCATCATTGTTATACAGCCACAAGTGAGGCAGCGCCTCATTGTTTTGGATCAGAATAGGGTCAGTACTGAGAGTCAGTCGAGGTAGTGCAGAACTGTGGAGGTGTCAGAACTGAGGGAGAGCACCATTGTCAGCTGGTCAAAAGTGCCCCATTGTCGTAAGATCAGAACTGAGGGTGTGCCGCACAATGAGAGGGTCAATATAGAGGAAGTGACTCTTTGTCAGTGTTAATACTGAAGTATGACCTCATCTTGAGGGGATCAGGCTTCAGAGAATGCACTGTTGTCAGAGGGTCGGCACAGCAGCAGGGCTATGTTGTAAGGGGGTCAGAATTGAAGGAGTGCCACCCGTTTTAGAAGGTCAGTACAGAGGTAATCTAGCACTGTCAGAGGTAAGTCCTGATGGAGTGCCTCATTGTCATTGGATCAGTTTTCAGGCAGTACCTCTTTGGCAGAGCGTCAGTACTGACGCAGTGCCTGATTGTAATGGGATCAGAATTCAAGGAGTGCCACTGCCTCACTGAGGTACTGCAGCTCTATCAGAGGGTCAGTGGCCTATTGTCAGAGGGTCTGTTTGAGCCAGTGCCTACTTGGCAGAGTGTCAGCAATTAGGGAGTTTGCCTTTATCAGAGGGTCAGAACGAGAGAGTGCATTTGTAGCAGAGTGTCAATACTCAGCCTTGTCCGCCCAAGTCCAACACCAGCACCTCCACATCATCCGCCCACCCTGAGGACTGACCCTCCACCAATGAGCTACTGCCTCACACTGGACTGACCAACAATGAGACACTATCCCTCCAGACCCCCTGACAAAGAAGCAGTGCCTCAGTACTGACCGTCAGGCAAGGAAGGCTCTCTGTCAGTACTGACCCTCTCACAAGGAGACACTGCCTCAGATCATGACCCTCTGACAATAATGCACGCCCACAGTTCAGATTCTATGACGCTGTTCCAGTACCTCAGTACTGAGTCTCTGTTAGTGTGGCACTGCTTCAATTCTGACCCTTCTATCATGAGACACTGCCTCAGTATCGACAGTCTGACAATAGTTCACTCCCACTATTCTGATGCTCTGACAGTGCTCCTATACCTCAGTACTCACTAATTAACAATGAGCGTTAGCGTGAGAGGGTGGCTAGGGTTTGGGTTAGGACCGAGGCTAGGGGTTAGGTGTGAGGATTGGACGAGGTTTTGGATGAGGGCAGAGTTAGGGTGAGGGATGAGACTTGTGTTAGGGTGACTAATGAGGTTAAGTTTGGAGTTGGTAGTTTTGTAGGCCTGAAGCCACGGTTAGGTTTGGGGTTGGACTGATTAGACCCACTCTGACCCATTACAATGAGGTACTACCACAGAACTGACTCTCTGTCGATAAAGAACATGAGATGCTGTCAGCTTGTCCAATCAGAGGTCCAATATTAAGGAAATAGTGCACTGTTGGAGGGTTGATAAATATAATATAACATAAAGGGAGTGCTGCACTGTCAGAGGGTTAATGACGTGGGAGTGCTGAAATAGCGCAGAATCAGACCTGAGAGAGTGCTGCACGTTCAGAGAGTTAGTACTGAGGGAGTGCTATAATGTCAGAGGATTGATATCAAGAGGCACCGCCGAAGGATCAGTAGCGCAGTACTGTCCGAAGGCCAATATTGAGAGAGTTCTGCTGCGTCAGTGGGGGTCGACATGACAGAATTGCGACACTATCAGTGTATGGATGTCAGACGGTCAGTTCTGAGGGAGGGCTACGCTGTTGGAGGGTCAGTATTGAGTGTGTGCGCGACACTCAGATGATCACTTTGTTGGAGTTCTGCACTGTAACGGAGTGCCACACTGGCAGCGGGTTAATATTAAGGGAGTGCTGCACTGTCAGAGGGTTAAAGATGAGGGAGGGCTTCTCTTTGTGGGGGTGGGTATGAAAGAGAACCTCCCGTTCGGGGATCGATATTAATGTTGTAGAGTCAGTAGAGAGGCAGTGCTGCACTGTGGAGGGTCAATAAGAAGCATGTAGCTCCACTGGCAAGGTGCCAATGATGACAGAATGCTGCACTGCCAGAGGTTCAGCAATGAGGGAAAACTGTATTGTCAGAGTGTCTTCGTCAAGAAAGTGCCACTCTGTCGGAAGGCCAATATTAAGGGAGTGCTGCACTGTCACAGGATCAATATTAGGGGTGTGTTGCACTAACAGAGGGTCAGTGTTGATTGAATGCTTGACTGTTGCAGAGCCAGGACTGAGGGAATCCTGCATCGTTACGGTGTCATCATTGAGGGAGTGCTGCACTGTTGAAGGGCCGATAGTAAGGGAGTGTGACACTGTCAGAGTGTCATTACCAAAGGTGGGCTACAGTATCAAAGGGTGAGTAATGAGGGAATGCTGCGCTGTCGGAGGGTCAGCACTGAGGTGGGCTGTACTGTCAGATCGACAATATAAATAATAATGTCAGGGGAGTGCTGCATTGTGAGTTGGTCCATATTAAGGGAACGCTGAAACTGTCAGTGATGCTCAGGGTGTGCAACACTGTCAGAGGGAGTGATGTATTCTGAGTGTCAGCACGGAGGCTGACCTTCACTGTAATTGTGTCAGAATTAAAAGACCGGTCAGAGGATATAAAGTGAGGCATTTCAGAGCCATCAGAAGGTCGAAACTGAGGTGTTTCAGATCAGTTTGAGGGTGGCTCATTTTAATGTGGTCAGACTTGAGCAAGTGCTTCATTGTCAGAGGCTCAGAACCAAGTGAGTGCCTCGTTATCAGACACTGTCCTAAAGAGGGCCTTGTTGTTCGTGGCTGTGTTGTAAGGCAATTCCTCATTGCTGCAGGATCAGCCTTGAGAGTGTGCCAGTCTGGAAGGAGTGCCTAAAAACTGAGGGAGTGCTACACAATTAGAGATTCAGCGCTGAGTAAGTGCCTCATTGTCACAGAGTTAGTTCTGAGGCAGGGTCACATTGCCTGAGGGTCAATTCTGAGGGTGTATTAGGAGCAGACTGTAAATACTGAGTCAGTAGCTCAGTGCATTGGATTCAGAGTTGATGGAGTACAAGATGATTAGAAGTTCAGTCCTGAAGTATTGCAGCTCTGTCAGAGGGTCAGAACTGAGGGGGCAGTGCTTTACTGTCAGCGGATCAGTTCTGAGGCAGTACCTCATTGCTGGAGGGTCAGATGTGGACGAGTGTCACATTGTCAGAAGGCCAGTTCTGAATAAGTGACTTTTTGTCAGAAGGCCAATACTCAGTCAGTGGCTCATTTTGAGCAGATCAGAATTGAGGGTTTGCAACACTTGTCAAGATTCAGTCTGGAGACATTACTGCTACATGCCTGAATTGAGGGAGTGCTACAAGATTGGAGGGTGAAAATAAACCCGAAAACAGTGACCCCTTTCAATAACCTGTAAAACACAGGGATGACTGTAAATAATCCCTAAAACGCAGAGGCCTTTGTAGGAGTGCCTCAGTGTAATGTTTTCAGAATTGAGGGAGTGCCACGTGATTACAGATTCACTGCTGATGGAGTAGCTCATTGTCACGGGGTCAGTTCTGAGGCAGGGCTGCTTTGCTGGAGGGTCACTTCTGAGTGAGTGTATTAGTATCAGCCCCGTGTTGTAGGGACTGTACTTTTCCAGGAAGACAGTTAGAATAATCTTTAATTATAAACTAATCTGAAATACTGTTTGACTTGTTAAGGTGACAACACATCCTGAGTCACCTGCAGAATACGCACTTGCTCTCCCTGTGTCTCTGGGTAAGCAAAGGTAGTTTCTTTCAGACTACTCTCGGAAATGAAGTGCTGCGCTGGTGGTCAGTATTGAAGGAATGCTCCATTGTTGGAGGATCAGTACTGAGGGAGTGCTGGACTGTCACAGGGCCAAGATTATGGGTGTGCTGTGCTTTCAGAAGGTCACAAGCAAACAAGCACTGCCAGACATAAAAAACAAAAGAACTGCGGATGCTGCAAGTCGGGAACAAAAAGAAAGTTGCCGGAAAATCTCAGCAGGCCTGGCAGCATCTGTGCAGGAGAAAACAGATTCAACGTTTCGAGTCCATTGACCCTTCCTCAGAACTGGGGATCTTCCTCAGAACAGTTCTGAGGAAGGGTCACTGGACCCGAAATGTTAGCTCTGTTTTTGCCTCCACAGATGCTGCCAGACCTGCTGAGCTTTTCCAGCACTGCCAGACAACTGACGCTCCGATTGTGAAACACTCCCTCAGTACTGACCCTCCAACACTGCGTACTCTCTGATGACTGATTCTCTGATGGTGCATCTCTGCCACAGAATTCACCCTCCGTCATACTGGTGTTCTCTCAGCAATAACACTCTGAGAATGCCATGCTCCCTTACCATTGACACTCTGGCCGTGGGACACCACTTCAAATTTAACCCTTCAGCAGTGCAGCACACAGTCATCATTGCCTCTCTGATATTGCAGTGCTGCCTTCATACTGACCGTTTCACAGTGCAGGACACAGTAATATTGAACATCTTAAAGTGCCGCTCTCCCTCAGTGCTGACCCCCCTCTCATTTCTGACCCATTCAGTGTAGCATACCATTTATTCTGAACCCCTCAGTGCAGCGCTCCCTCAACGCTGACCTGCTTCAGTGCTGACCCCCTTCAGTCCTGATCCCCCTCAGAACAGCACTCCCGCAGTGCTGACCCCACACTGTGCTGCACTCCCTCAGAGCTCACCCACTTATCCCTGACGACCCCCTCACTTCAGCACTCCCTGATCACCTGGTCGTGCATCACTCCCTTTCTCCGACCCCTCGGACGGTGCAGCACTACGTCAGCGCTGACCCGCCAACAAGATAATGTCAGAGAGATGTTCTCCCATCACATTGACCCTCTGAGACTGGAACATTTACTAATGTTGGCCCTCTCACAGTGAAGCTCTCCGTTTAGTCCCTCTGACAGACCGCATGCCTTTTATTACAGGTCTTTTCACAACGCACTGCCCCGTCATCATTGATTCTCTGACAGTGCAGCCCTCTGTTAATATTGAATTTGTGACAGTGCACAACACCATTAATATTTGCCCTCTGATAGTGCAGCTCTTCCTCAGTCCTGACTCTCTGACAATGCAGCAGTCCCCTAATTACTGTCAGAGGGTCGATACTGAGAGAATGCTGCACTGTCAGAGTCAGCTGCCCGCAGTCCTATCAGACATTCAGTATTGAAGGTCTGGGAGAGGGTGAGTGTCAGTGAATTCTGCACTGCAACAGGGCCAACAGTGTTGTCCCATGGCCAGAGTGTCCATGGTAAGGAAGAACTGCAATGTCCATGTAACAGGGTCAGGACTGAGGTCAGAATTTTGACAGTACTGCAGGATTAGAGAGTCAGTGTTGTGGCTGAGGAGCACTCTGAGGCCCAGTACTGAGGGAAAGCTTCATGATCAATGGGTCAGTTCTAAAGCTGTGCTACTTTGTCAGAGGGCCATACTAATGCAGTGCCTCATTGTAATGGGATAAGAATTGAGGGAATGTCGCACATGCATCACTAGCTCATCATTGACTGTCTAACAGTGCAGCACACTCTTAGTATTGACCTTCCAACAGTGTAGAGCAGTGTGACACATTAGGTATTAAGAGAGTACTGCACTGTAAGAGGGTCAATGATGGGAGAGTGCTGTGCTGTTGGAAGGTGTGTACTGAAAGGGAGCCGCCCTGCCAGAGGGCCTATATTAAGGCAGTGCAGCATTGTGAGAGGGTCGATATTTAGTGCATGCTCCTGTCTCAGAGGGTCAATTTGATGGGACAACATGCCTCTGAAACTAACTTGTTGGAGTGCTGCACCGCCTGAGGGTTCGTCTGAAGGGAGTGATGCCCTGTCAGATGATGAGCTTTCCCTCATCTTGAACCATCTGACAGTGCAGCACTCCCATCATATTAACCCGCTACCAGTGTGGCACTTGCTTACAATTGAACTTCTGACAGTGCACAAGTCCAACAAAATGATCCTCTTGAGTGTCGCACACACTCAATATTGGCCCTCCACCAGTGCAGCACTCCCTCAGGACTGACTGTCTGACATTGATACGTGGATCGTGGAGCAATCCTGTAATATTGAGCCACTGACACAGCAGAACTCCCTCAATATTGTTTTTCTGACAGTAATGCACTACTGATCCTTCGGCAGTGCCCCTTGATATCAATCTTTTCACATTAGACCACTCCCTCAGCACTAACTCTCTGAATGTGCAGCACTTCTCAGGACTGATTCTGTGATATTTCAGCACTCCTACATCATTAACCGTCTGACAGTGCAGCCCTCCCTTTATATCAACCCTCCAACAGTGCAGTGTTTCCTTAATATTGGACCTCTGATTGTGTGATACTCCCTCAGTGCGAAACTCTGACAATACAGCACTCTCTCTGAAATAACTCTCTGATTAAGCACTTCCTCTGTGCTGACCCTCTGAAAATGGAGCTTTCTCTCATGACTGACCCTTTGCAGTGCTGCACTGCCTCAGTACTCACTCACCACAAGTGCAGCACTCCATTAAGAGTGATCCTCTGACAGTGTGGCTCTCCCCTAATATTGGTCCACCGACTGTGTGGCACTCCCTTAATACTGACCTGCTCGCGGTGCATCACTGCTCTAATATCAAACCTGCAGCTCTATCAGAGGGTCAATCCTGAGCAAGTGCCCCATCGTCAGCATGTCAATTCTTAGGCAGTGCCTCTATATCAGTGAGTCAACATTGAGGTAGCTCCTGACGGTCAGAATTACGGGAGTGCCTCATATTTAGAGGGTCATTAACTGAGGGACAGCCTCATGATCAGCGGGTCAGTCTTTACGGACTGCCTTATAGCCAGTGTGTCAGTTCTGAGGCAGTGCCCTCAATGTAACAGATTTAGAAATGGGGGAGGGGAAACATGATTAGAAGGTCAGTAGCAAGCTATTGGAACTTTGTCAGAGGGTCAGTACTCAGCGAGTGCCTCATTGACATCGGGTCTATACAGAGGGTTTGCACTGAGGGAATGCTTCCTTGTCAGAGATTCAGAACTGAGAAAGTGCCTCATTGTCAGAGGCTCATTCCTGAGGCAGTGCCTCATTGTCAGAGTGACATAATCAGATAGCACTCCCTCAATTCTAAACCTTAATACTGACCCTCTGACAGTGAAGCACTGCCTCAGGACTGACCCTATGATAATCAAGTGTTCCTCAGGACTGAACCATTGACGATGTGACTCTCCATTCGTGTTGACCTTCTGATAATGGGGTTCTCCTTAAGTATTGACCCTCTGATGGTTGTGCACTGCCTCAGTACTGACCCTCTAAATATCTGCCACTCCGTCAATTCTGACCTCCTTACGATGAGGCATTTCCTCAATACTGACTGGGGTGCAGGTCTCTGGCACAGAGTCTGTCGCTCTTGAAACAAAGGGAAGGGGGTATAGGAGGAGAGTGTTAGTCATTGGGGACTGAATAGTTAGAGAGACAGATAGAAGGCTTGTTTGGAACCGAAGAGACTCACGATTGGTGCGTTGCCTCCAGGTGCTAGGGTCCGTGTTGTCTCGGATAGTGTCTTTGGGGTCCTGAAGGGAGAGGGTGACCAGCCCCAAGCCATGGTCCACATAGGTACCAACGACATAGGTAGAAAGAGGGATAGGGATGTCAGGCAGGATTTCAGGGAGCTCCGCTGGAAGCTGAGAGCTCAAACAAACGGAGTGGTTATCTCTGGTTTGTTACCCGTGCCAAGTGATAGCGAGGCAAAGAACAGGGAGAGATTTCAGCTGAAGACGTGGCTGCAGGGATGCTGCAGGTGGGAGGGCTTCAGGTACATGGACAATTGGGGCTCATTCTGGGGAAGGTGGGACCTGTACAAACAGGACGGTATCCACTTGAACCAGAGGGGCACTAATATCCTGGGCGGGAAATTTGCTAGTGCTTTTCGGGTGGGTTTAAACTAGCTTAGCAAGGGGATGGGAAACTGTGGTGTAGTTTCAGTACACAGGAGAAAGAGAATAGAGAGGACATGGACAGGATCTCAGTGTCACAGGAGTCACAAGACTGACAGATGGGGGAAGGCAATTATAATTGGGCAAGACTTAGGAGGCAAAGAATGGGGTAGCAAAATGCAGGGGATGGGGACAATCGAAATGGGGAGCTGGTTTAAGTAACAGATATTGCGTGTCCTTGATAGGTACGTCCCTGTCAGGCAGGGGTCAGTGATAAGGTAGGGGAACCGTGGTTTACTAAAGAAATTGTATCTCGCGTTAGGCAGAAGAGCGAGGTTTATGTGATGTTGAGATGAGATGGATCAGTTGATGCGATGGAGAGTTACAGATGAGCAAGGAAGGATTTAAAGAGAGAGTTAAGAAGAGCAAGGAGGGGTCCTGAGCAGTCATTCGCAGGTAGAATAAAGGAGATCCGTAAAGTTTTCTGAAGGTATGTGAGGAATATAAGGATGACTGGGGTAGGAATAGGGCCAATCAAAGACAGAAGTGGCAAGTTGTGTGTGGACCGGGTAGAGATCGGAGAGGTGCTAAATGAATATTTCTCATCTGTTTTCACTGAGGAAGAGGAGAATATCCTCGAGGAGACGACTGAGATACGTGCTATTAGACTTGAAAGGATTCAGGTTAGTAAGGAGGAGATGTTATCAATTCTAGAAGGTGTGGAGC
This sequence comes from Stegostoma tigrinum, assembly GCF_030684315.1. Lineage (NCBI taxonomy): Eukaryota > Metazoa > Chordata > Chondrichthyes > Orectolobiformes > Stegostomatidae > Stegostoma > Stegostoma tigrinum. Next base: position 18,218 of record NW_026728333.1, read on the forward strand.
TAGATAAATCCCCTGGGCCTGAGAGGATTTTTCCGAGAATTCTCTGGAAAGCTCGGGAGGAGGTGGCTGAGCCCTTGGCTTTGATCTTTGAGTCCTCATTGTCTGCAGGTTTAACACCAGAAGACTGGAGGATTGCAAATGTTGTGCCCTTGTTAAAGAAGGGTAGTAGAGATGAGCCAGGCAATTACAGCCAGTGAGCCTTACGTTGTTGCAGGAAAAGTTTTGGAAAGGGTTATAAGAGATAGGGTTAATAATCATCTCGGAAGCAACAATTTGATTGGAGATAGTCAACATGGATTTGTCAAGGGCAGGTCGTGTCTCACAAACCTCATGGAGATTTTGAGGAGGTGACCAAGCATGTGGATGAGAGAAGGCCAGTTGACGTAGTGTACGTGGACTTCAGTAAAGCCTTTGATAAGGTTCCACATGGAAGGCTATTGGAGAAAATACGGAGCCATGTGATTGAGGGAGATTTAGCAGTTTGGATTAGAAACTGGCTTTCGGTAAAAAGGCAACCAGTGGTGTTTGATGGAAAATATTCAGCCTGGAGTCCGGTTACTAGTGGAGTGCCTCAAGGATCTGTTTTTGGCCCACTGCTGTTTGTCATTTTTATAAATGACTTGGACGCAGGCATAGGTGGATGGGTTAGTAAGTTTGCAAATGACACTAAAGTCGGTGGAGTGGTGGACAATGTGCAAGAATGTCGCATGTTGCAGGGAGACTTGGATAAAGTGCAAAATTGGGCGGAAAGGTGGCAAATGGAGTTCAATGTGAGGTGATTCGCTTTGGGAGGAATAATAGGAAGGTACAATACTGGGCCAATGGAAAGATTCTTGGTTGTGCGGATGTGCAGAGGGACCTTGGCGTCCATGTACATAGATCTCTGAAAGTTGCCACCCATGTTGATAGTGCTGTGAAGAAGGCATATGGTATGTTAGACTTTATCGGTAGAGGGATTGAGTTCCAGAGCCGTGATGTCATGCTGCAACTGCACAAAACGCTCGTGCGACCTGTTCTGGTCGCTCCATTGCGGGACGAATTCGGAAGCATTGGAAAAGGAGCAGAGGAGATTTACCAGGATGTTGCCTGGTCTGGAGTGAAGGTCTTAGGAGAGAAGGCTGAGCGACTCGAGTCTGTCCTCATTGGAGAGAAGAAGGGTAAGAGGGCCTTTAATAGAAACATACAAGACGATCAGAGAAAGATGAGTCAGGGTGGACGGTGAGAGTCTTTTTCCTAGGATGATGATGTTGGCTTGTACGAGGGGGCTCAGCTACAAATTGAGGGGTGATGGATTGAAGACAGATGTCAGAGGCAGGCTCTTTACCCAGAGAGTGGTAAGGGCGTGGAATGCCCTGCCTGCCAATGCAGTTAACTCAGCCACATTCAGGGCATTTAAACAGTCCTTGGATAAGCATAGAGATGATGATGGGATAGTGTGAGGGAACGGGCTTAGATTAGTTCACAGGTTGGCGCAACATGGAGGGCCGAAGGACCTGTTCTGCACTGTATTTTTCTATGTTCACAGATGACACTAAAATGAGTGAGAGAGTAAAGTCTGAAGAGGACAATGAAAATCTGTGGAAGGATGAAGAAAGTTAAAGTGAATGGACAAGGGTCTAGCAGATGGAGTCCAATGATGGTAGATGTGAGGGTATCCATTTTGGTAGCAATTATTGAAAAATGGAGTCTTGATTAAATGGTGAAAAATTGTAGCATGCTGCTCCGCAGAGTGAGCTGGGCAGCCTTGTGTCTGAATCAGGTAGTTTGCAGATGCGGCTGGTAATTGAGACAGCAAATGGAATAGTGTCCTTCATTGCGAGAGTGATGCAGTTTAAAAATCGGGAGGGTATGCTACAGTTGTATAGGGTGCTGGTGAGGCTTGGTGTGGAGTATTTTGTACAGTTTTAGTCTCCTCACTTGAGAAAGGATGTACTTGCACTGGAGGGGGTGCAAAGGAGGTTCACGAGGTTGATTCCAGAATTAAAAATGTTGCTGTATGAGGAGAGATTGAGTAGACGAGGATTGCAGTCACTGGAATTTAGAAGAATGAGGGGTGATCTAATAGAAACTTTCAAAATTATGAAACAAATGGATCGGAAATTGTTTCCACTGATGGGCGAAATTCCAACTTGGGGGCACAGCCTCAAAATAAGTGTGAACAGATTTAAAACTGAGTTGAGGATGAGCTTCTTCATCCAAAGGGTTGTGAATCTGTGGAATTCTCTGCCCACTGAAACAGTTGAGGTTCCCTTGTTGAATGTTTTGAAAGCCAAAACAGATAGATCTTTGAACAGGAAAGGAATTGAGGGTTCTGGTGAATGGGAGGGTAAGTGGAGCTGAGTCCGCAAAAAAGATCAGCGGAACGAGCTGGAAGAGACAGATGGCCTACTCCTGTTTTATTTCTTATGTCCGTATGTCCTTAGATTGCCATCCTTGTCATTCCTCCTTCCCTGGAATAGGCCAGTTCTGAACTGAAGAGTAGGTCTTTAAATAACTCCCACGTATCAAATGTTGACTTGTTCAATAAAAGCTCCTCCCAATTAATACTGCTCAGCTCCTACCTAACACTGATGTAATTTTCCCTTCCCACAAGGTCCTGATTATCCATGGCTGTCTTAAAATGTAAGGAGATGCAATCGCCCATTTAAGAAGCTCCTGGTTCACTGTTTTTCCCAAGTGGGAATCAGCTACAGGCTTTCTTGTTCCACGATGGGGGAGGAGATGGCCTAGTGGTATTATTGCTGGACTGTTAATTCAGAGACTGAGATAACATTCTGGGGACCTGTGTTCAAATTCCAGCACAGCAGATGGTGGAATTTGAATTCAATCCAAAAGAAAATCATGAATTAAGAATATAATGATGACCATGAATTCATTGCCAAATGTCAGAAAAACTCACCTGGTTCACTGATGTGCTTTAGGGAAGGAAACTGCCACCCTTACATGATCTGGTCTATATGTGACTGCAGACCCACAGCAATATGATTGACTTTGAACTGTCCCCTGGGCAATGAGGGATGGACAATAAACACTGCGTAGCTAGTGATGTCCTCCTCCCATTAACAAATAAATAAAATTGGATTCTACATCTTCCGATCCAAGATCGTTTCTTGCTCTCAGACTAATTTCTTCGCTTACAGTCACTTTCCCTCCTGCCTGTCTTTTTGGAATGTCGTATAGCCCTGCGCACTTACCTCCAGTGTTGATCTCCTTGTAACCATGTCTTTGTAATAGCTATAAAATCATGCCCGTCAACCTAGAAATGTGCTATTAATTTGTTGATTTTGTTCTGAATACAATGAGCACGCAAGCAAAGAGCCATGAATTTAGCTTTATCACTTGATTTCACCTCTTGACACTATTTACAGCTGTTTTCTGTTTGTACATGCTGTCTTTTCCAGTACCACGCTGAGTATTGTTATCCCGATAGTTCTTTCGTATCAGTCCGTGTGTATTCCTGGGCGAATGTGCTCGTGTGGTCTCAGGAGTTGCGGAGGTCACGGCTCTGGGACAGCCGTTTCATTGCCCGATGCTGCAGGTAAGAAGAGAAGAAAATCTCTTGCTCTGAGCTCTGCAAACCTGGGCAATGTCAAAAGGGAAACAAGGTCAAAAGAATTGCAACAAGAATCTCAAAATTAACTGCTGAATTCATATCAACATTACGGGGATCGCCCAACTTAGTGGCCACAACATCCCACTTTCTATTCTTCACAAACAATCCAAAGGCTGAAGTATCCGTATCCCTCTTACCTTTTATGGTTTTTGAGCTGATTTCTTGTTTCTAACTTGTGCATATTTGTGGTGCCTTATGACTTCTTGCATTGAGCAATTGATAAACTCACTCTCTCAGGAGTTCAGGAGAAGCTAGTTTTATAGAATCCCCAGTGTGGAAACAGGCCACTCAGCTCAACAAGCCCACAGCAACCCTCCAAAGAGCATCCCACCTAGACCCATCCTCATTCCCCTACTCTATCCCTGTCAGCCTGCATTTCCCATGGCGAATGTACCGAACCTAGACATCCGTGGGCACTGTGGGTAATTCAGCATTGCCAATCCACCTAACCTGCACATCTCTGGACTGTGAGAGGAAACCAGAGCACCCAGCAGAAACACACACAGACAAGGGGAGAATGTGCACACTCCACACAGACAGTCATCCGAGGCTGGAATGGAACTCAGGTCCCTGGTGCAGTGAGGTAGCAGTACTAAGTACTGAGTCACCGTGTCACCCTGAGTTATCTTGACTCCTCCTGAAACATAGGAAGGTATCTACAAGACAAAGATCCTTTTTCATCAGCTTAATTCATACCAACTGAGGTGGATCTAGTTGGGTGTGTAAAGAAGGGGAGTCTTTCACGAGGGAACTGAACAATTTGGGAGACTCGGTCACCGAGGGAGCCTGACCCGAAGACTGGTCAAAACAATAATGATTCGATATGAATTAGTTGGAATGCAGCTGTTAACAGTAATCCTCCATCCCTATGTGGGAGCGAGATTTAACATTCAAAATCAAAACTGAAACTCTTGAACAAGGTAGTTCAAAACAGCCAGTTCTCTGATTGAGGTTGTGGACTTGCTCGCCGAGCTGGCTTCTTCTCATTCAGACGTTTCGTCACCATGATCGGTGACATCATCAGTACAGCCTCCAATGAAACGATGTTATTCTACTCTGTCTGGAATTGACACTGTCCAGTCTGTTACCATGAGTACTGTCATTTCCGGTTTTGATCTGTATGGGCTTGTATGTGGGGGTCCAATTGTATCTGTTGGTTGGTTGCATTATGGGTGGAGAATCACGCCTCTCAGAGGACACTGCGACAAGGTAACCGTAGTAGCCCAAGCCAAGCATAGACATGCACAGGAATTCCGAGAGGCATGGTTCTGCACCCGTTCTCCAGCCTCACATTCTTGGTCTCTTCAGTCTGAATATGATCACTCAACCATATCCTTGATGACAAACAATAGAGTCTTACTTCCCAAAATCTAGAAACAGGACTGTCCAGACAGATCCATTTGTTCTAATGATATCATCTTCTGCTGGAGGGATTCCGAAATGTCTGCATTCTTCCTCAACTGAGCATTCCTTGCATTCGTGGTTGACAGAGCTGTCAGCCATGTCCATTGTGCTGCAGGGTTCCCAAGCGGAATATGAGTTGCTGTTCCTGCAACTTTGGGGTGGCATCATTTGTGGCACTGCAGGAGGCCCATGTTCAGTTTGGTTATGACTTTTGAGGAACGGATGGTCCCTTTGAGATTGAAATTGGAGAAAGATTTCAGGATTTTTTCATGTTCTTGTCTTTCTGTTATGCCCCTAGGAAAAAAGCAATGAAAGTGCCGTTAATTTTTTGCATGGCGAGCTGCTGCATACTAACCGGTCTCACACCATTACCAACACCTTGCCCTTGTGAAGGCAGATATGGATAAGGTTCTCAAAGCTGATAGAAAATTGAAACCACTCTAATCCTGTGACGATGGTAAGTTTCCCTTCTTTAAAAAAAAATGCTTGCAGCTGAATTCGCATAATATAGAGCACAGTGGCTCTGGTTAACACCACTGTCTCAATTCCACCCTTTGATGACTTTCTGTGTGGAGTTTGCACATTCTCCATGTGCCTGCATGGGTTTTCTCCGGGTGCTCGAGTTTGCTCCCACAGTCAAAAGATGTGCAAGGTTTGTGGATTGGCCGTGCTAAATTTCCCAAGGTGTTCAGTGACGTGTAGGTTAGGTGAGTTATAGGTGGATGGGTCTGGGTGGGATGCTGTGAGGGGCAGTGTGGACATGTTGGGCTGACCGACCTGTTTCCACACTGTAAGGATTCTCTGATTAATGATTCCATGATTTTCCTGAGCGCAAAGGTACAATATTGACTCGTCATATTTGTCTCACCTCTTTACACATTGACAAGAAAGCTTTAATGTCAGTTTCTATGCATTTGCAACTTGTCTGCTGTCTCTGACAAGGCTGACTATATCTCCTTCTTAATGCACATCTCCTGTCCCCTAACACTGAGAGGTGACACTTGCTTTTCATTTAGTACAACCAATCAAACAATAGCCTCCATATTACATCCAGCGGCTTCTCTTAACACACTGTTCTTTTTTTCCTCCAGGTATTGACCACTCATCATTTCTAATTCCTCATCTCATCTCTCTCTCATGCGCGCTCTCTCTCTCATGCGCTCTCGCTCTCTCGCTCTCTCTCTGTCTCTCTCTCTGTCTCTCTCTCTGTCTCTCTCTGTCTCTCTCTGTCTCTGTCTGTCTCTGTCTGTCTCTCTCTCTCTCTCTCTCTCTGTCTTTATCTCTCCTCTCCCTGTTCTCCCCCCTCTCCCTGTTCTCCCCCATCACTTCACTCACAGGCACCAACAGAGGCTCACAGTCACACTGTGTTGCACATGCATATTCTGTCCCTCATGCACAAACACACTACACACACACTACCACAAATCTCTCCCTCACACACTTAGGTTTGCAAATTCACTTGCTGTCAAGCTCATTCACACTTACAGACACACTCACTCCCTCACGCATGCTGTAACACTCCCTTCTTGTGCAAACTCCCTTTCACACACTCTCAAGCACAGTCACTGGCACACACATTCTGTCGTGCGCGCACACACACTTTCATGCACTGTCTTTGCACTCTTGAGCACAATCATATGCTCACCTCTCTCTTGAACACAGTCAATTTGATTTGAGTCAGAGATAATGGGAGCTGCAGATGCTGGAGAATCCAAGATAATAAAATGTGAGGCTGGATGAACACAGCAGGCCAAGCAGCATCTCTGATGAAGGGTCTTGGCCCGAAACGTCAGCTTTTGTGCTCCTGAGATGCTGCTTGGCCTGCTGTGTTCATCCAGCCTCACATTTTATTATCTTGATTTGAGTCACATGTGCCCAGGTACAGTGAAAAGTTTTCTTCTGCATGCAGTATAGACAGGTGATATCAAACAAGGCGCATTAGTGAAACGGAACATAGTGACAGCTGCAGAGAAGATGTACAGAGAGCAAGATCAAAATTAGATTTAAGCTTTTCAGTGTCCTATTCAGGTGTCCAATAACAGCGGTGAAGAAGCTGTTCTTGAATCTTTTCACGCATGTATACAAACTTTTTTTACATCTTCCCTTCAGAAAAAGGGAGAAGAGAGTGTAATTGTGGGGTGAGAAGGGCCTTTGATTATGTCAGTTTCTTTCCCGAGGCAGCGGGAAGTAGAGGTGGAATCAACGAATGGAAGGCTGGTTTGCATGATGGACTATGCTGTGTTCATGACTCTGCAGTTTCTTGTGGTCTTAGGAAGAGCTGTTGCCAAACCATGCTGTGACATGCATCCAGATAGGATGCTTTCTCTGGTACATGAATGAAAGTTGACCTTGCGGACACTCCAAATTACCTTAGCCTGCTGGGGAAATAGAGACATTTGGTGTGCTTTTTTGCCCATTGCGACGATCTGGGTGGACCAGGAGAGATTGTTGGTGATCGACACTCTCAACTATCTCCACCTCAGCAACATCTCTCTCACTGTCTGATGCAGGCGCTCACACACTCACATTCTGTCACCTATTGTGTCTGTCTCTCTCTCCCTCTCTCCCTCATCGCCCATCTCTCTCGCGCTCTCTCTCTCTCGCGCTCTCTCTCTCTCGCGCTCTCTCTCTCTCTGTCTCTGTCTCTGTCTCCCTCCCCCACCCCCCCAACCACTCTGGCTTTGTGTGTCTCTCTCTCTCTCTCTCTCTCTTTTTCTCACACACCAACTCATTGCTCAGTATTCCATGGTATCTGAATTGTTGGAAGAATTAACTTAGACTGAGCGTGGATTTTCCCCCAAATTAGTTAGGACAAAGCAGAACCAATTCTGCCTGGAAGAAGAAAGGCAGGAGCCATAATAATTAGGGATTGTTTTGCTAGAGGAACCGTGCTGTGATATGCATCCAGATAGGATGCTTTCTGTGGTACATCAATGAAAGTTGCCCTTGTGGGCACACGGAATTGCCTTAGCCTCCTGGGAAGTAGAGACAACGGTGTGCTTTTTTGCTCATTGCGATGATGTGGATGGACCAGTGAACTAATCTAAGCCCATGCCCCTACACGATCCCATTATCATCCATATGCTTATCCAAGGACTGTTGAAATGCCCCTAATGTGGCTGAGCTAACTGCATTGGCAGGCAGGGGGTTCCACATCCTTACCACTCTCTGAGTAAAGAACCTGCCTCTGATATCTATCTCAAATCTATTATCCCTCACTGTTTAGCTGTGCCCCCTCATACAAGCTGACGTCATCATCCTCGGAAAAAGACCCACACTGTCCACCCTGTCTCATCCACTGATCATCTTGTATGTCTCTATTAAATCCCCTCTGAACCACCTTCTCTCCAATGAGTACAGACCCAAGTCCCTCAGCCTTTCTTCAGAAGACCTTCGCTCGGGACCAAGCAACATCTCCTCTGCACCTTTTCCAATGCTTCCACATCCTTCCTGTAATGGGGCAACCAGAACTGAACGCAATATTCCGAATGAGACCGCACCAGCTTTTTGGACAGTTGCTCCGGATCTCCATCCCACTGCCAATAAAACCTAAAACACCGTAAGCCTTCTTCACAGCACTGTCAACCGGGATGGCAATTTTCAGGGATCGACATCGATGGACACCCTCTGCACAGCAACACTACCAAGAATCTTTCCATTGACCCAATATTCTGCCTTCCTATTATTCATCCCAAAGTGAATCACCTCACATTTATCCGCATTGAACTCCATCTGCCACCTTTCCGCCCAATTCTAACCGATCTACCAATGCCTCCGTCCAAGTCATTTATAAAAATGACAAACAGCAGTGGCCCCAAAACAGATCCTTGAGACAAACCAGTAGTAACCAGACTCCAGGCTGAATATTTTGTATCAACCACCACTGGTTGCCTCCTTAGCCAAAGCCAGTTTCTAATCCAACCTGCTAAATCTCCCTCAATCCCATGTCTCCATGTTTTCTCCAATAGCCTACCATGTGGAACCTTATCGAAGGCTTTACTGAAGTCCGTGTCCACCACGTCAACTGCCCGACCCTCATCCACGTGCTTGGTCACCTTCCAAAATTACTCAATGAGGCTTGTGAGACACGACCTGCCCTTGACAAATCCATGTCGACTATCTCCCATCAAATTGGTGCTTGTTCGATGATTATAAATCCTATCTCTTATAATCCTTTCCAAAACTTTTCCTGCAACAGACGGAAGGCTCACTGGGTTTATAATTACCTGGGTCATCTCTACTGCCCTCTTTGAACAAGGGCACAACATTTGCAACCTTCCAGCCTTCTGGTACTAAACCTGTAGACAATGAGGATTCAAAGATCAAGGCCAAAGGCGCCGCCACCTCCTCCGTAGCCTCCCAGAGAATCTGAAAGTTTCGAAGGATGCTGCGTTGTATCCGGAGGTTGGTGGGGTGGTACGTTAGGACGAGGGAGACTTTGTTTTGGTTGTTGTTGCGGGGTGGGGTGAGAGGGATTTGTTGCAGGAAATGCTGGAGACACGGTCGAGGGCGTTATCAACCACAGAGCGGGGCAAGTTGTGGTCTTTGAAAAATGAGGACATCTGAGATATACTGGAATAGAATACCTCATCCTGGGAGTGCAGATGCAGAGGCAAAGGAATGGGGAATAGGGGATGAATTGTTGCAGGAATATGGTGGGAGGAGGTGTAATCTTGGTCGCTGTGGGAATTGGTGGAGTTGAAATGGATATTTGTTTCTCAGTGGTTGGAAATAGAGTGGTCCAGGTAGGAGAGAGAGGTATCAGAGATTGTCCAGGTTAACTTCAAGTTCGGGAGGAAGGTGTTGGTGAAGTGGATGAACTGTTCGAGCCCGTTGTGGGAACACGAGGCGGTGCCGATACAGTCATCAATGTAACGGAGGAAGAGGTGGGGTTGAGGGCCAATGTAGGTACGGAAGAGGGAGCGTTCCATGTAACCTGCAAAGAGGCAGGCATAGCTTGGGCCCATTTGGCTACCCTGGCCACCCTCTTTGTCTGTAGGAAGTGGGAGGAATTGAAAGAGAAACTGTTGAGGGTTGTTCAAGGACCGGAACTTCCCCCTCCTCAGTGGTCAAAAACGCCCTCGACCGTGTCACCCGCGTTTCCCACAACTCATCCCTCACACCCGCACCCCATAATAACTACCAAAACAGTGTCCTCCTCGCCCTCACGTACCACCCCACCAACATCCGGATTCAATGCGTCGTCCTCCGACCCTTCTGCCATCCGCAATCTGACCCCACCACCAAAGACATGTTTCCCACCACCCTTAGGTGACCCCCTTATCCGCTCCACACTCCCCTCTAGCACTCCCGACACCCAGCACTTTTCCCTGCATATCCATAAATGTTGTCATCACAACGTTTAAAATTCACTGGTCCCGATACCTCCCCCCCCCATCTCACCCCCATCCCAGCCCCCAGGAAGAATTTCCTCATCAAACAGATGTTTACCTGCACATCTGCTAATGTGGTAGACTGTATCCACTGTTGCCATTGTGGCCCCCTCGACATCGGGGAAACCAAACAGAGGTTTGGGGACCGCTTCACCTGTGCTCAGTTTGCACGAAAGAACTGCACCTCCCAGTTGCGAACTGTTTCGACTCTCCCTACCAATCCTCAGGTAACATGTCCATCCTGGGCCTCCTGCAGTGCCACAACGATGCCACCTGAAGGTTGCAGGAGCAGCACCTCATATTGCGCTTGGGAACCCTGCACTCCATGGTATCAATGTGGACTTCACAAGCTTCAAAATCACCCCTCCCCCTCCCGCATCCCAAAACCAGCCCACCTATCCCATCCTGCCACCTCAAACCCCACCCCCATTTCCTACCTCCTCACCTCTTCCCGCCCCGGAGACCTGTTCGTCCTCCCCGGACTGACCTATCCCCTCCCTACCTCCCCACCTACACTCACCTCTGCTGGCTCTATCCCCACCTCTTTAACTTGTCTGTTTCCTCTCCACCTATCTTCTCCTCTAACCATCTTTGATCCGCCTCCCCCTCTCTCGCTATTTATTTCAGAACTCTCTCCCCCTCCCCCTTTTCTGATGAAAGGTCTCAGCCCAACATGTCAGCTTTTGTGCTCCTCAGATGCTGCTTGGCCTGCTGTGTTCATCCAGCTGCACACTTTGTTATCTCTACATCTCTTAACAACCTCATTAAGTGAGTTCTAGAGCGAACTATGCAGGCTAGACTTTGGGTTTATCATTCTAACTTGCCAGTCCTGAAAGATGAAAGTTGGTTTGTGTTGGATGTTTGTCTCATAGCTGTGAAAGATATCCTGAAAGGATTTTTCAAATCTTTTGTTGAGAATTGTACCCAATTAGTCACTAATCCTTTTCCTTCTTTAAAGTTTCCTTGGTAGTGACAAATTTCAAATATCTGCAGAATTTTATTTGGCTTTGTATTGGTTGTCTGTGATTCTCTGTTAATGGCTCCGCGACCTGCCAGCTAATTACAGAATTTATCATTGATGTGCCTGTACCAAAATCTTTCGTCTTATACTATATATCCCAATTTCAGGAGAAAGTCCATAGAAACCTTTTAAAGGAAAGGGGATTAGAAAGAAAATCTATCGATCAAAATCATGAATAGTTGATAAATTATTTGCATTCCATATTTCCAGAACCTGCCCCGGAAGAGAGAGCCCAGAGAATTGCCAAAGCTGTCCGCAAACAGTCAATAGAAGTGAAGGAAAATTGGGAACAACTGAAAATCCATGCGAGCAACTGGCAGAAACAGGTGGAAAAGGCGTTGGAGAAACTTCAAGAACTGCTGAAAGCTCTGGATGATCTTGAGGCTCACGTGATAACAGCTGAGGGGGTCCACACTGATTGGCAACCTGTGAGTGACCTGCTTATTGACTCATTGCAGGATCACATTGATAAAACCACAGTAAGTGCAATTACATTACACTTCAGTTATGAACAGATGTAACCACAATGTTGTATCGAGACGATCAGTAATATGAGTACTTCAGTCATATTGATTGAATGGTTGTTAACTTAATTTGCAAATTAAAACTTAGTTGAGCATGCCTTCTGATGATATCACATCGTTAATATTAGTATAGTTGAGGATTCTGTTAGTCAGTGACATCAGCTGAGTTATCTGCTTGTTGCCATGTTATCAGGGTTAAAGGTAAAGTCTCAGCACGCCATTTGGCGACTCCTTAGAGAGAGACAACTGGTTATGATTTAACCTGAAGATCACCATGCCTCAGGCAAGTAGAGGGGTTGAGGCGAAGACCCTTTGTGGTCAGCTCACTGGTGTGGCAATTGAGCCCTCTCTGCAGGGCATCAGTCTGCATCACAAACCAACTGAATTTGAATAGAGTTTAGGATTGGAGAGCAATCCATGCAATTATTTTTTTTTAATGAATGTTTCTCACTGGGACTCTCTCACCGGCAAACTTTTTAAAAGCCAGCTCAGCCATACAGGCGAGATCAGTTCCTGATCTCAGCCGAATTTTTTGACGTGGGGTGGGTCAGCGTTAGGAGTTCATTGATTGGAATGAATTCTCATTAAGTTAGCAAGAGGATACTACACGTGAATAGATCGATGTTTTGAAAAGAGGATGAGATATGAGCAAAAGTTGAATTGATGTGGAAGACCAGCCACAATCATCATCGACGGTGGAGCAAGCTTGAGCGGCCATGCAACATTGTGCTGCCGCTATTTGACTTGTTCTGTGGAAAGGAAGGAAAATGGTCCAAGTGTCAAAAATGCCGAAGACCACATCATTCTACAACCTCAAAATTTGATTGTGTTCAGCATATTATCACTCCTGGTACCCCTAAATCCTGGTCTATCATCTCAGCAGCTCGACTCTGCCCAAAAGCTGGTTACTTGTGACATTTTTGAGGGATCTTCCCAAGTCGGAAAATCATTTTTGTTTTTGTACAATCAGAGTTGGCCAGTGTGGAAGGAGGTCGTTTGGCATATCGTAGCTCTTTGAAATAACTCCCCAATTCGTCCCCCTCTGCTTGGCAATGACTTCAACCACTTATAAAATCTCTTTAATGGAGGGAAACTTTGAAGGCGTCTGATTGGAGTTATAACGATCCCAGAATACAACTGAGCCTTATTAAGTTGTTAGTTCTGATGATCAAGAGCTTGATGAAAGAGGATTGTTTGAAAAAGTGCCTTAAAAGAGGAAATGTACAGAGGCTAAGAGGTGTAGGAAGTTAGCGAGTTTTAAGAGGATTTGTTGCTTGGGTTGAGGTTCTGGATGTGAGTTTGCTCGCTGAAGGTGCAGGAAGTCTCTTCTTGGGTTTGAAGCCGACACAATTAAATGTTTGGCAACTAGGAGTGGGCCGTTTAAAATCAAGAGTGGGCAAGAGGACATAATTAGACGAGTGCAGATATCCTGAAGTATGGTTGGACTGGTGGAGATTACCAAAATAGCGATAGGCATAGCCAAGTAACGATTTGTAAACAAAAATGAGAATTTAATAAAATTACTGTTAATAGTATCAGTCAGGTAGAAAGTACAGAGAATAGGAATTGGTTCAAGTTGAGACTCAGGCAGTGGAGTTTTAGACGACCTCAAGTGTTCAATGGACAAATGTGGGTCTCCATCAGGGAATGCATTGGAATTGTCAGGTCCAGAAGTGAAGTAGTTCCAGGTGAAGGCTTCACTGCGAATGAGCCGAGACAAAAGACAGGTAGGCAGGATTGAAAAGATGTAAAGAGACAGCTTTAGGGATTGCATGAATGTGTGGTCGGACGTTCATCATGGGATAAACAAGATGCCAAGGTTGTGCTGAGACAAGTGTAATATTACATTGTTGCCAAGGCGGAGTAATGCAATCAGTAGGTCGTGAATAGAGATTGGTGTGGGGACCACAAAGTGGTCTTCCCAGTTTTAAATTGTTATCTCTACATAGTTGCGCAACTTTATGTTCTGTTCAAAAGGCATTACTGACGAGGAAACAGAAGTTAGCCATTTGTTTACTTGTCAATATATCTTGATTTTTCCACCATGTTCTCCAATTATTGACACAACATGTGCAGTGTACGAAGTGAACCGTTCAAACCTTAAAAGGAGATGTTAAAATTGTGGAATATAAAGTTAAATTTATTTTATTGAAAATTTAAATAAATTACATGAAGGTTTGACCAAGACTGCAAGGAATTAGATGGAACACCAGATGAATAAAACAAGCAGTAGTAAGGTGGTACTAGCTGGATGTTCCTGAAGAAAGAGAACGCAGCCAACCTTTCTTCCATCAGGGGGATGAATTGTGTGGTGTCAGACACAGTCGATGAAATCATTCCTTCTGTCTTTACTGTCTGACTAGACTATGGTTGTAATATTTCCTTTTTTAAGCGCTCAAGGTTAGACATACTTCACTTGACATGCTCATTTTATAAATTTTAAGAAGTTGACCTTTTGTCAAGTCACGATAGGATTGAAAACACATTCTAGAACTGTTTGAAGTCAGAAGTCACATGACACCAGCTTGTCGTCCAACAGGTTCATTTGAAATCACACAAGCGTTTGGAGTGCAGCCCCTTCATCAGGTGCAGTTAGTGAGGTGACCACAGAGAGACACAGCTTATCAGCAGAGAGATCAAAAGATCATAGAATTGGCGTGAGTGGAGTGTCAGATAATAACTCTATACAGGTGACCAAGCGTGTCAGAGGCAAGTAAAGCGTTTATAAAGTCAATGTCAGTGCTGTGTTGTCATGATAATCAGGCAGCGCAACAGGAATGTACAAAAGGTGACATCTCAGGTCAGACTCTGACTTGTAGTTTAGAGGCTTGTGTTCAGAATCTGTCTTAGAGTTTTAACCTTTATTTCAAAAGCAAGAATTTATAAGATACCACACTGACTGTAACTACAAGTTGTGTGTTTCTTCAACAAAATATCTGCAAACAAACAAACATCCTGGATGAAGACTTATTATCTGACACTCCACTCACACCAGTTGCATGATGTTTTGATCTGTCTGCTTATCAATTGTGTGTCTGTGTGTTTTCCTCCCTGACCGCACCTGATGAAGGGACTGCACTCCGAAAGCTTGTATGATTTCAAATAAACCTGTCAGATTATAACCTGATGTCATGTGAGCTCTGACTTGGTCCATCCTAGTCCAACACCAGCACCTCCACATCATAACTGTTTGGAACCAAGTCAGCGCAACAGGTATATGTCGAACATTTGACTTCGGAAGAATGCCGAGTGCTGAAAAATTCATTAATAACAAAGGATTTCTTCATGGTGCCATCTATCGTAACATGCTGCGTCTCACAGTCACAATGAAAGGATGGCCACTTCAATTTAGCAGGGCCAAGAACAGTTATGGACATTTTTAGCATGGGAGGAGGCCATTCAACCTATTTTAACTGTCCCAGCTCTCTCCCACCGCAACAAAATTAATCCTTCTCTCGAACTCATTCCACATATTTCACAGAATTGAAATATATAGGCACATACTTAAGAGATTTTAACATCAAGTGAGCAGTTCTCGCACTTCACCTTGTCACTAAAAATGGAAAACGTGACTTACAAGGAGTGGGTCTTTATTTTGTTCTGTTTGGATGATGAAGCAGATGCAAGTCAAAGTGCTGGAACTGGCGTCTTGAACTTAGCAACTGTTCAACGTGTATAAAATGAATTCTGTGCGCATCTACAAAAAGCAGTTTTATGGAAGGAAAAGGTACCAAAGAAGATTTGGTGTATTGTGCTTGATGCTATTATACTCCAACCTGTGAAAACAGAACTCTACGACTGTGAGTGTTGAGTTCTGAGAGGGTGCTATCTTGTTTGAATGTACATTGCTAAGCCTAGGCCTATTTTTCCAACAGCAAAATTGGTAATCCAGCAAGAAATGGATATTTCTCACATTTGTTGGCTGTAAGTGTCTGTTTAAAGTTTGAGTACAGTTTCCTTATATACAGGTGCTTAACCTGCTTTTACAGTTGGAACATTTGTTGTGCCAATGAAAATTTTTTGAATAGTTTCACCTCCAGTTTTCCTCTTTATACGTATTTGGTATTTTTTCAGGGTAAGGACTATCTGCAAAATCTGAGATTGGGTTTTGAAAGACAGCAGCCTTTGTTTTGGAGAGATAATTGGAACTGCAGATGCTGGAGAATGCGAGATAACAACGTGTGGAGCTGGATGAAGACAGCAGGCCAATCAGCATCTTAGGAGCACAAAAGCTGACGTTTCGGGCCGAGAACCACCTTCAGAAAATGGGGAGGGGGTGCGGGTTCTGAAATAAATACGGAGAGAGGGGGAGGCGGATGGAAGATGGATGGAGGAGAAGATAGGTGGAGAGGAGAGTATGGGTACGGAGGCAGGGAGGGGATAGGTCAGTCTGGGGAGGCCGGACAGGTCAAGGGAGCGGGATGAGGGGAAATAGGGGTGCGGCATGAGGTGGGAGGGGGGATGGGTGAGAGGAAGAATAGGTTTGGGAGGCGGGGACGAGCTGGGCTGGTTTTGGGATGCAGTGGCAGGACAGGAGATTTGGAAGCTTGTGAAATCCACATTGATACCATTGGGCTGCAGGGTTCCCAAGCAGAATATGAGTTGCTGTTCCTGCAACCTTCGGGTGGCGTTATTATGGCACTGCAGGAGGCCCAGGTTGGACATGTCCTCTCGGGAATGGGAGGGGGAGTTGAAATGGTTCGTGATGGCAAGTGCAGTTGTTTACTGCAAACTGAGCGTAGGTGTTCTGAAAAGCGGTCCCCAAGCCTCTGCATCGTTTCCCCAATGTAGAGGAAGCCACAACGGGGACAGCGGATGTTTTGGATATTTCTTAAGCATTGATTTTCATTCAGAGTTGGTTGGATTTTGCTGAAGCAATAGACATAACTCACTATGACGTAGACAATGTCAGAGTTAATGTTTCGCGTCCTGTGACCCTTCCTCAGATCTCACTCTTCACTGATGCTGCCAGACCTGCTGAGCTTTTCCAGCAACTTCTGCTTTTCTTGCTGATTTACAGTGTCCACAGTTCTTTTGTTTTTTACGACACAGACAAAACTTGATCTCTGCAGGAAGCATGATGCTGCATTCTCCAACTTCCCTGCCTTTTTGTCAAATGATATTGTCTTTTTAGGACAGAAGTGGCTTTTTTGTGTTTGTTTTAACTTCCGCACATACTTTCTATGCAGGTTAAAAGTCTACACCTTTTCAGTTCTCTGCTGCATAATGAAGACTTGGAACAATTTTTTTTAGAAAGTAGAAAATCAGTGTGGTTTGTTTTCCAAAATGTGATGTGTAAGTGCAACACTTAACAGTGTGTTCATCAAACTATTGTTTCCTTTGATCTTTGTGTTGCAGAAATTTCTAGAATCATTTCATATTTTTTTTTGATATATTTTAGCAGCTTTCCTGGAGCAAGTCTGTTTTCCTTCGGATGAGACGACTTTCAGACATACTCCCTTTATTATGAGATTCCAGTTACTGGATTCCAGTTCCCTCTCCCCATCCCCCTCTCTGATGAAGGGTCTCGGCCCGAAACGTCAGCTTTTGTGCTCCTGAGATGCTGCTTGGCCTGCTGTGTTCATCCAGCCTCCCATTTTATTATCTTGGAATTCTCCAGCATCTGAAGTTCCCATTATCTCTGGTATCAATGTGGACTTGACCAGCTTCAAAATCTCCCCTTCCCCAACTGCATCCCAAAACCAGCCCAGTTCTTCCCCTCCCCCTACTGCATCACAAAACCAGCCCAGCTGTTCCCTTCCCCCGACTGCATCCCAAAACCAGTCCAGCCTGTCTCCGCCTCTCTAACATGTTGTTCCTCTCACCCATCCCTTCCTCCCACCTCAAGCCACACCTCCATTTCCGACCTACCACCTCATCCTGCCTCCTTGACCTGTCCGTCTTCCCTGGACTGAACTATCCCCTCCCTACCTCCTCACCTGTACTCTCCTCTCTACCTATCTTGTTTTCTCTCCATCTTCGGTCCGCATCCCCCCCCTCCCTATTTATTCCAGTTCCCTCTCCCATCCCCCTCTCTGATGAAGGGTCTAGGCCCGAAATGCTGCTTGGCCTGCTGTGTTCATCCAGCTCCACACTTGGTTATCTTGGATTCTCCAGCATCTGCATTTCCCATTATCAGTGGCATTTTCCTCTTGATCAAAGTTTGTGCAAAAGCAACACGATATGGGGGGGCACGGTGGCTCAGCGGTTAGCAGTGCAGCCTCACAGCACTGGGGACCCAGGTTCAATTCCAGCCTCAGGCAACTGTCTGTGTGGAATTTGCACCTTGTCCCTGTGTCTGCGTGGGTTTCCTCCAGGTGCTCCGGTCTCCTCCCACAGTCCAAAGATGTGCACGCTAGGTGGATTGGCCATGCTAAATTGCCCGTAGTGTTCAGGGGCATGGGTCTGGGTGGGATGCTCCAAGGTTTGATGTGCACTTGTTGGGCCAAAGGGCCTGTTTCCACACTGTAGGGAATCTAAACAATCCTGTTCCCACATCTCCATGTTATAACCCTGCTGATCACTGCCCACAGAGATGTTTGATAACAAAAGGATAACAATAATATTCAAACCCAGTGCTGGAGATGTATTTTAAATACACTGAGGCCAGTGTCGATCTCCAAATCAACTTTTATTTACAAATGAACTGTCTTCAACTTTAGCACTGCCTCATTCAGAGATAGTTGCCAGGGTGTCAGCATCTCTGACCCTCACTTCTTATCTGTCAGCCAGGGCTCCCTGATTTGGGCTGTTAATATGGAACAATCAGGCAACTCATATTCTGTGAGGTTCAACTGGCCGACCTGGTCACAATCCAGTGCGGTGTGTTCATCGAAAATCAAACGTACTAGAAAGATACCATTCCATACCAGTGTAAAGGAAGGCATGAGGCTAAACTGGGGAGGGAAGGGAACTGCTTATTGGGGGTGGCCCAGAGAGTGGAAGAAAATCGAATGGGAAGAAGACCATTTGAGACTGAGGGAGAGAGATGTAATTGCCTGAATGAGGCATTCCAATTGCGAAATGGATTTTTGTGTGTACACCATGTTCAGTTTCCCCGATCTTAATCTGTACTCCTCTTTAAATCATTAGTATCTGAAATTTGTGTATCATTTCCAAATGCTCTGTCTCTAATGTTATGCTGTTGGAATTGGTTGAACTGCAGAGATATCATTTATTTGCACAAATGTGTTCAGTGAAATGAGTTGCATGCTATATATGTATTATTCTTCCTGATTCTATTGTATGCATACAAATTAAAGTTAGTTCCACTTTTGAACAACAAACTGCTTTTAGATGTCTGATGTATCTCATTTGCCTGCCACTTACTCTTGTTGATGAGTTGTGTTTCTGTTTTGTGAAGAAATATGAATGAGCTGGAGCACTAATAGCAATGCCCAATGTGGTGATCTTCCAACATTGCAGCTGGAAGGTGGGGCAGGGAGGGGGATGGGTTTCACAAGAACTATTACAGAGGGAAATGGAGAGACAGGTGATGTATGTGGCAGCACCGAGACAGGGAGGAGAATGAAATGCAGTCTGAAGGGGAATCTGGCTGTAGTTGCAAAGGCACGGGCTGAATGGAAGAGGACAGAAAGGATTCACTCAGAGGAACAGAAGATCAGACTAGACTGACTGTGAAACAGGCAGTAATCATTGGCAAGTTACTGATAGGAGGGTGAATCAATCGGGTTCACTTTAACACTGTTTACAGTTACCGTATAGTTCCTGGGAGATGTGCAGATCAGGCCAGGCTCATAGAGAAACGCTTCCCGGAGTAATTAACATGGAGACCTCACTGTGAAAGAGTGAGGGGTTGGCCGTCCTGCTTCCACTGCTGCTGGTGATGTCCAGGCCAGTCATTCTGGCCAGAGACTTCAGCTGCATCATCGGCACGAATGAACAATATGGAGGGTATGACAGTGAACTAGACTCGACGTCCAGATTTCTGATGGAAACAGTTAAAGTTGCCAAGCTGCATAACATCTTCAGCACCCCTGCAGACTGAGCATAGAGGAGAAACGCCTGGTCATAGCCAGATGGGTCTATACACCCATTGGATAGATTTCCTGTTTGCGCCCACACGTCCTCGATCGTATCCATTGAAGTCAAGCCGGTGTTCTTCTCTGACTACTGCCTCCTGCTGGCTGACTGTCACCTACAGGATGACCAGCGGGCTGGCAAGGGAACATGGAAGCTGAATGTGAAACTGTTGACCCCAGAAAAATCATTAAGAAGCTCAAAAGAGAGCGCACAGGTTGGAGAACGATGAAGACCCTTTTTGCACTTGGTGGGAGGCAGTCAAAGGGAACTCCAAGAAGCTCTTTGTCCTGAAAAGTGTTCAGAAGGTGAGAGAGAGTTGGGCAAAACTGTTCAAACTCCAGAAACCCGTGCAAAACCTACTGTTCCTACAGACAATCGGGTCAATGTCACGGAGGAGCCCCAGGAGGTGTCGAGGCAGCAAGCCCCACTCTCTGCCTTGGAGGCCCCCAAGACAATCTTGCGGTTCAGGTCTGCACTGTGGAGCAAGAGAGAATAACAGGCAGAGACAGATAGCACTGAAACAGACCGTTTGGTCCAACGTGTTCATGCTGACTCGATATCCTAAATAAATGTAGTCCCATTTGCCAGCATTTGGCCCATATCCCTCTAAACTCTTCCTATTCATTTTCCCATCCAGATGGCTTTTAAATGTTGAAATTGTACCAGCTTCCAGTCCTCTCGCTAGCAGCTCATTTCATACATACACCACCCTCTGCATGAAAATAATGTACCTTAAATCCCTTTCAGATCTTTCCCCTGTTACTGTAAACCGATGCCCTCCAGTTATGGACTCTCCCACCCCAGGGAACAGACAATGTCTATAAACCCTATCCATGCCTCTCATGCTGTTCCTAATCTCGATCAGGTCATCTCTCAGCCTTTGATGCTCCAGGGAAAATAGACCCAGTCTATTCAGCCTCGTCCTTTAGCTTTAACCCTCCAACCCAGTCACCATCCTTGTAAATCTTTTCTGAACCCTTTCCGGTTTCACAACATCCTTCCTACAGCAGGGAGACTGGAATTAGATCCAGTATTCCAATGGAGGCCAAATCAGTGTCCTTTAAAGCTGCATGTGACCTAACGAGATGTGTTCACATTCCGTCTTCTTGAAGATGCTAAAGGAGAGCTCTGTGCTCAGCAGCCTGAAGGATGAACATAGCTCGATAAGTTTGTCTCAATCTGACATCCTGAAGCTCAGCAAATCCTTTTAAGCCAGTCCGTATGACACTCTGACCACAGCCAGCTCAATGACACCCAGACATTCCTGTCCTCGATCCTGGGGGTCTTAGACAACACCAAGCAGGAGAGCCTGGACTGACCATGATCTCTGGATGAGCTGGTGAAGGCCTTCGAGTCCTTAGAAAAGAATAAAACTCTGGGAAGTGATGCCTTTCCAGCCGAGCTGTATTCAGGTCTTTGGGAGTTGATTGGCCAGGGCCTGCTGGAGCTGTACGACAGTATGCTTCTGTCAGGTACTATGAGCGAATCCATGAGGAATGGTATCATCACCCTGACCTGCAAGTGGAAGGGAGTGAGGGAGGAAGTTAGAAATCAGCGACCAAGATAATTGGCGAATGTAGCCTACAAAATCCTGTCTCAGTCATGTGTAACTGGGTCAGGTCTGCTCTGCGATTGGTGATTGACCCTGACCAAACCTGTGCTGCAGCGGACAGGACGATCTCTGAGAGCCTCGCGCTCCTCGGGATACGATCACCGGCAGGCAGAACAGAGGGGTGGATACCTGCCTCATCAGCCTGGACCAAGAGAAGGCCTTTGGCAGGATATTGCAGACCAACATGTGGGATGTGCTTTATAAAATGGGCTTTGGGGAGAGAATCTGCAATTGGGCCCGACAGATCGACACCGACATCATTAGCGCAGTCTCAATCTGCGTATGGGAATCACAGAGCTTACCCATCAGATCCAGGGTCTGGCAGGGCTGCCCACTCTATCGAGCCCTTTGCTGAGTCCATCAGTAAGGATGTGAGCCTGAGAAGTGTGATTATTCCAGGTAGAGCGGGCCTGCAGGTCAAAGCGTCCCTGTCCGATAACAATGTCACCAAACTCTGCTCAGCCCCAGTGTCAGTGCGCAGGTTCATGAGCATCTGTGACCCTTTCAAACTGGCCTCGGGAGCCACGATAAATCGAGACAAGAATGAGGCCATGTCCTTTGGGATCTGGCCTGAATGATCCTTCATTCCCTTCACCGTCAGGGCAGATTACCCAAAAGTGCTGGGCACACAGTTCAGAGAGCCTGGGGCGTGCAGAAAGCCTTGGGAGGTGCACATTGTGGGTAAAATCCTGGTCATCAGGTGTGAGGCACTCTCTCTGTTGTTGTGCATGGCACAGTTCTGGCCCATCACCCACACTGCACTGTTTCCCTCATCCGAGCCATCTTCCATTCCTACTGGAAGCCTAAGATAGACCGTGTCTGAAACAACTCCATGTACTAAGCTCTGGCTAAGTGGGGGAAGAACGTACCCAATGTCACCCTCATCCTGATGTCCACCTTGTTGTGCATTAAGCTGTGTGTAGACTCTCAGTACGCAAAGACCAAGTGTCACTATGTACTGAGGTACGACCTGATCCCAGTGTTGCGAACGAAGGGACTGGCCTCTCTGCCACGGAAAGCTCCAAGTATTTGGACCGTTCTATAACATATGTCCTTTGTTGTGAAATTTGCAAAGAAACAAACGTCTGACCGCCAGTCCATCAGGTAGTGGTCAGCACGCAGCATGCTCGAGACCCTGTGGGAAAAGGAGAGGCTGGATCCTGTTGTGTGGTTCCCAGAGCAGACTGACAAAGTCATTTGGTACAATGTCTCATCATCAGAACTTTCCAACAAACAACAAAACATAGATTGACGGGTGGTGAGAATCCTGTCAGATTGTGTATGTGCGCCTTGTTGGCCTGTGGCCTGTTGGCCTGTGCTACAGGAAGTGTGTGGATGAGGCCAGGCTCAATGTTTACCTTCAGCATATAGTTATTGGGAGGTGCACGGATGAGGACAGACTTGCTGTGAGGCTGTTCACAGTCACCGTATAGTAAGTCGGAAGCATGGAGATGAGGCCAGGCCCACTGTGATACTGTTTACAATCACTGTTTAGTTTCTGGGAGGAGTGTAAATAAGGCCATGCTCGGTGTGAGACTGTTTTGCGTCCCTGTATAATTACTGGAGGTGTGTCAATGAGGTGAGGGCAATTGTCAGACCGTTTACAGTCAAGTAGGACTTCCTGTGAGTTGTGCGAATGAGGCCAGGGCCACTGTGAGACCATTTCCAGTCACCGCATCATGACGCGGAAGCGTGTAGATGCTGCCAGGCTCCCTGTCAGTAACCAGGTGGTGTGTCCACGAGGCATAACTGGGATGCACTGAAAGCTTGGGGCATAACTGGGACGATGGGGCTGCTGCTGCCGAGGCACAGTCGGGAAGGACCACTGTCTGAGGTTTTCCTGCTGAAGGTAAATGAGGGTCCATTCAGTTATCGGACCCTCCCCGTGTCTCACATGTATGTAAATATTTTTGTTGTATGTCTAAGAGAGGTCTTTGGTTCATTGGGTGGAGCCAAAGTCCAATGCTTTATTTGTTTATTTGATATGCAGCTGGACAGAACGCAACTGCAGTTGTGACATTGTACATATACAAAGAGATTTCTTGTGAAAAAGGTGTATTTTTCAAATCAGAAATGTGACTGGGAGGAGTGTGGATGAGCCCAGGCTCACTGTGGGTCTGGTTACGGTCACCACATTGTCACTAAGATGTGTGTATATGAGGCATGGCTGGCTGTGAGACTGTGAAAAATCACTAATTAATAAGAGTTTGTTTCTTCAATTATTTGTTGGATGTGTGTGTCACTGACTGGTCCAGCATTTATTGCCCATCCCTAATTGCCCTGGAGATGTTGGTGGTGAGCTGCCTTCTCGAACCGCTGCAGTTCGCCTGCTGTGGGTTGCCCCCACAGTGCCATGAGGGAGGGAATTCCCATCTTTTGAACAGTCGCAGTGAAGGATTCCGGATATATTTCTAAATCAGAATCACGAGTGGCTTGGAGTGGGATTGAAGGAGGTGTTCCCGTGTACTTTATGCCCTTGTCCTTCGAGATGGAAGCTGTCATGGGTTTGGAAGGGACTGCATGAGGAGCTTTGGCGAATTTCTGCCGTGCATCTTGTGGATCGTACACAGTGCTGCTGAGGCCGCTCATCATTGGTGGTGGAGGGAGTGGATGATTGTCGATATCGTGCCAGTCAACTGGGCTGCTTTGTCCTGGATGGAGTCAAGCTTCTTGCATGTTGTTACAGATGCAGCCATCCTGGTAAATCGGGAGCGTTCCATCACAGTCCTGAATTATGCCTTGTAGACAGTGGACACGTTCTGGGGAATCAGGAGGTGGGTTAGTCGCCGCAGCATTCCTCACCTCTGACCTGCTCTTGTAGTCACTGTGTTTATGTGGTGCGTCTGGTTCAGTTTTTGTTCAAAGCTCACCCCCACGACGGTGACAGTGTGGGATGCAGTGAATGTAACAAATTGTTTGTCAAGGGGGGGTTGTCTCTTGTTGGTGACGGTTATTGCCTGGTATTTCTGTGGTGTGAATGTAACTTCCACTTGTCTGACCAAGCCTGGGTATTGCCCAGATCTAGTTGCATTTGGACAAGGACTGCTTTGGGATCTGAGGAATCATGAATGATGCTGAACATTGTGCAATCATCAGGAACATCCCAACTTCTGGCCTTATGATGAACGCAAGTTCATTGATGAAGCAGCTGAAGATGGTTATATCGGACACTGCCCCGAGAAACTCCTGCAGGGATCCCCTGGAGCTAAGATATCTGACCTCCAATAAGATCATTCATTTTTCTGCGTGCCAGGTATGACTCCAGCAAGTGGAGAATTTGTCCCCTTATACCCATTGAGTCCAGTTTTGCTCGGGCTTCTTGATGCCACACTTGGTCAAATGTAGTCTTGTTGTAAAGGGCTGGAGCTCTCACTTCCTCTCTGGAATGCAGCTGTATTGTCCATGTTTGAACCAAGGCTGTAATGAGGTCAGGAGCTGAGCTGCCCTGACAACCCAAACTGGCCGTCGCTGAGCAGGTGCTGCTTGATAACAATGTTGCTGACACCTTGTATCACTTTCCTGATGATTGAGTGCAGCCTGATAGGGCAGTATATGGCCAGGTTGGATTTGTCCTATGTTTGCAATCCAGCACATACGTGGGCAATTTTCCACATTGTCGGGTAGATACCAGTGTTGAAACTGCACTGCAACAGCTTGGCACGGGGAGCGGCACGTTCTGGAGCACAAGTCTTCAGTATTATTGCCAGAATATTGTCAGGGCCTGTGACCTTTGCAGTATCCAGTGTCTCCAAGTGTTTCCTGACATCACGTGGGGTGAATTGAATTTACTGAAGACCGGTATCTGTGATGCTGGCGGAGCCCGAGATGAATCATCCACTTGGCCCTTCTGGCTGAAGATTGCTATGAATACTTCAGCCTTATCTTTTGCACTGATGTGCTGGGCTCTTCCATCATTGAGGATGGGGATATGTGTGGAGTCTTCACGTCCAATCAGTTGTTTAATTGTGCACCACAGTAAATGACGAGATGTGGCAGGACTGCAGAGCTCAGATTTGATCCAGTGATGGTGGGATCACTTTGCTGTGTCTATCACTTGCTGGCTATGCTGTTTGGCGGCTTCACCAGGTTTCTTTATTTATTCATTCACAGGACAAGGGCATCATAGAATAGAATCAGAGAATCCCTACAGTGTTTTGGTATTTCCAGGCGGTCCCGGGAGGGGTGGTGTGTCGGTATTTCCAGGGGGTCTCAGGGAGTGTGTCAAGATTTACAGTGGGTCGCAGGGAGTTTGTCTGTACAGGGGTGTGGGGCTGTGTGTCAGTATTTGGAGGAGCTCCTGGGGAATGTGTCAGTGTTTCGAGGGGACCCTGGAAAATGTGTCATTATATACAGGGAGTCCCAGGGAGTTTCTCAGTACTTATAGCGGGGACAGGGAATGTGTCAATATTTGCAGCTGGTCCCGGGGAATATATCAGTATTTACAAAGGGTCCTGGGGAGTGTGGCAGTATTTTCAGGGGTTCTCTGGGACTTTGCCAGTATTTAAAGGGTGTCTAGGGAATATGTCAGTATTTAGAGGGCTTCCCGAGGAGTGTGACAGAATTTACAGGGGTCCCGGTGATTGCATCAGTATTTGCAGGGTGTCCCAGGGAGAGTATCGGTATCCGGGGGTGGAATGTGTCAGTGTTTACGGGAGTTCCGGCGTGTGTATCGGTATTTACAGGGGGAATGGGGATTGTGAAATTATTTCCAGGGGGTCCTGGGAGTTTCTCAGTGTTTCCGGGGGTTCCGTGGAATGTGTCAGTGTTCAGGTGAAGTCCCAGGGAATGTGTTCGTGTTTAGAGGGGTCCCTGGGAAATGTGTCCGTATTTACATGCAGCCCCAGGGAGTTTCTCAGTATTTACAGCGGATTCCAGGGAATGTGACAGTAGTTACAGTGTGTCGTGAGGTGTGTGTCGGTATTTACGGGATATCCCAGTATTTGTGGTTAGTTGTGTAGAGTGTGTCTAGACGTACAAGGGTCCGGGGATGTGTGTCAGTATACAGAGGAGGCCGAGGGAATTTTTCAGTGTATAAAGCGGGCCCTGGGAAATGTGTCAGCGTTTACAGAGGGTCCCTGGGAGTGTGGTGGCATTTTCAGGGATTCTCAGGTACTATGTCAGTATTTACAGGGAGTCCTGCGGAGCGTGTCAGAATTTCTAGGGGCTCGGTGCATACTGACACACACCCCTGGAATCCCTGTAAACACTGGCACACTCCCTGGGACCACCTTGAAATACTGTAGCTCTCCCTAACACCCGCTGAAAAAACAAAGCCCACGGGCCCCCCTGTAACTACTGACGCTCTCCCCAAGTCTCCCTGTCAATCCTGACACAATCCCTGAGACGCCCTGTCAATACTGACTCTCCATGGGACCGCCTGTAACTACTGACACACTCCCGGGAGCACCTGTAAATAATTACAAATTCCCCGGAACACCCTGTAAATACTGACACTCTCACCAAGAGCCCCTGTCAATACTGACACAGTCCCTGAACCCCTGAAGATCGCGGGAATTTTTCAATATTTAAAGGGGGCCCCGGGAAATGCGTCAGTCTTTGCAGAGGGTCCCAGGGACTGTCAGTATTTTCAGGATTTGCTGGGACTGTGTCAATATTTACAGGGGGTCCCACGGAGTGTGTCAGTTTTACAGGTGATTTCAGGGGCTTTGTCAGTATTTCCAGGGGGTCACACAGATGTGTCAATATTTACAGTGTGTCCCCGGGGACTCTGTTGGTATTGACAGGGGATTACCAGGTCGTGTGTCAATATTTACAAGGTGTCACAGGTTGTGTGTGTGTGTCAATATTTACAGGGTGTCCCTGTGTGTGTGTGTGTTTATTTACAAAGAGTCCCTGGGGAGTGTGTCAGTGTTCATTGTGAGTCCAGGAGAGACTGTCAGTATTTATAGGACGTCCAAGGAGACTGTCAGTCTTTACAGGGGGTCGTCAGGAGTTTGTCAGAGGGTGAACGCTGAGTCAGTGCCTCATTATGCAGGTGTCAGAATTCAGATAGTGTCCCTTGATGAGAGGGTCAGTACTGAGGTATTGCAGCTCTGTGAGCAGGTCAGTTCTTAACCAGTGTCTCATTGTCAAGTGGTCAGTGCTGAGGCAGTGACTCCATGCTGGATGGTCAGTCTTGAGGAAGTGCCTCATTGTTAGAGGAACATTACGGAGGGTAAGTCTCAAGGTAATGGTGACAGAGCTGAGACAGAGCCACATGATCAGAGATTCAGGGCTAATCACAGCATTGTCTTGAGGCAGTCCCTCTTTGTGAGAGGTTTCGTTCTGATGGAGCGCATTTGTCAGAGGCGGTCCACACTGATCCAGTGCCTCATTGTAGTGGGGTCAGACTGAGAGGCTGCTAAACAATTATCAGGTCAGTTGTGACATATTACACTTCTATCCTGGGGTCAGTCCTGACAGAGTGCCTCATTGCCAGAGTATCAGTACGGAGGTATTGAAGCGCTGTCTGAGCATCAGGGGTTAGGGAGTGCCTCATTGTCACAGGGTCAGAAATGTGGGAGTGCGTTATTGTCAAAGGGTCAATGCCGAGGGAGTGCTCCATTTAAGGGGGACAGAATTAAGGAAGTTGCTCACATTTCAAGGGCCAGTACTGAAATAGTTTTGCACTGGGAGGTCAGTGTGGAGGGAGGGCCTCAGAAGCAGTGGGTCAGTATGACGGGTTCCCTTATTGTCAGGGGGGCAGTTCTGAGGAACTGACTCATTGTCAGAGGTTCAGTACTGAGGTATTGAATCACTGTCAGCGTATCAGAACAGTGGGGCTGTTTTATTGTCACAGCGTCAAAACTGACGCAGTGCCTCATGAAAAATGGGTTAGAATTGCGAGAGACCCACACATTACACAATCAGTAATGATGTACTGCAGCATTGTGAGATGGTCAGAATGAGCGAGGGCCTCATTGTCGCAGGGTCTGTGCTGAGCGATTTCATCATTTTCAGACACTCCGTACCGAGGCAGAGCCTCATTGTGATCGGGTCAGAATTGAGGGAGTGCCACTTGATTACAGGGGCAATACTGAGGTATTGCAGTTCTGTCAGGTGGTCAAATCTGATGGAGCTCCTCATTGTCAGGGGATCAGCATTGAGGCATTGAAACACTGTCAGAGCATAAGGGCTGAGGTGTTACAGGTCTATGAGAGGTCAGTACTACGGGAGTGCCTCATTATCAGAGGTCCAGGACTGAGGGAGTGCACAATCGTCAGACTGTCAGTCCTGAGGGAATGCCTGATTGTTCAAAGGGTCAGTACACAAGGAATGTCTCAATGTAATGTCTGATTAGAGAGGCAGTGCTGAAGGAGTGCCTCATTCTCAGTGTCAGTTCTGGGGCAGGGTCACATTGCTGGAGATAATGGGAACTGCAGATGCTGGAGAATTCCAAGATAATAAAATGTGAGGCTGGATGAACACAGCAGGCCAAGCAGCATCTCAGGAGCACAAAAGCTGACGTTTCGGGCCTAGACCCTTCATCAGAGAGGGGGATGGGGAGAGGGAACTGGAATAAATAGGGAGAGAGGGGGAGGCGGACCGAAGACGGAGAGTAAAGAAGATAGGTGGAGAGAGTGTAGGTGGGGAGGTAGGGAGGGGATAGGTCAGTCCAGGGAAGACGGACAGGTCAAGGAGGTGGGATGAGGTTAATAGGTAGCTGGGGGTGCGGCTTGGGGTGGGAGGAAGGGATGGGTGAGAGGAAGAACCGGTTAGGGAGGCAGAGACAGGTTGGACTGGTTTTGGGATGCAGTTGGTGGGTGGGTGGGGGGGGAAGAGCTGGGCTGGTTGTGTGGTGCAGTGTGGGGAGGGGACGAACTGGGCTGGTTTAGGGATGCAGTCGGGGAAGGGGAGATTTTGAAACTGGTGAAGTCCACATTGATACCATATGGCTGCAGGGTTCCCAGGCGGAATATGAGTTGCTGTTCCTGCAACCTTCGGGTGGCATCATTGTGGCAGTGCAGGAGGCCCATGATGGACATGTCATCTAGAGAATGGGAGGGGGAGTGGAAATGGTTTGCGACTGGGAGGTGCAGTTGTTTGTTGCGAACTGAGCGGAGGTGTTCTGCAAAGCGGTCCCCAAGCCACCGCTTGGTTTCCCCAATGTCGAGGGAGCCGCACCGGGTACAGTGGATGCAGTATACCACATTGGCAGATGTGCATCACATTGCTGGAGGGTTGTTCTGACTTGGTGCATTAGTAACAGAGGGTCAATACTGAGGCAGTATCTCATTTTAGGGGCTTAGAATTCATGGGTGCTGCATAATTTGGAGGTTTGCCCCGAGGTATTGCAGCTCAGGTGCGGTCATTAGTGAGGGGGGAGTGCAACATTGTCAGGGGTCAATTCTGAGGTGTCAGAAAAAGTCCTCCCAGAAACTTCAGCAGGACTTGACAAAATCTGTACAAGCGAAGCAATGCCTGGCCCGTTAAATAAGAGCAGGTTTGTTGGAGCCTATATAAACGATAGACCTCAGTGTAATGGAGGAAGCATTGAGGGAGTCCTGTACTGATAATACAAGATAATAATTCATACATAATTGCAGCATTGTCAGAGGATCAGGACAGCCAGAGTGCATTATTATGAGAGACTGAACACAGAGGAGGAGCTTCATTGGAACGGGTTCAGAATTAATGGTGAGCAACCCATTCAGAAGGTCAGTACGGAAGTACTGCATTTCTATTGGAGGCTCAAGACTGAGGAATTACCTCTGTCAGAAGTTCGTACTTTGTCAGTCGTGAGGAATTGTGGCATTGTCACTGTGTTGGTCTGAGAAAGTGCCTCTTTATCAGAGGGTCAGAATTGATGGGAGTGCGACATGATTAGATGCTCAGGACTAACAGATTGCAGGACTGTCGGCGGGTCAGATCTGTGGGAGTGATCATTGTGAGATGGTCGCTGATGTCCAACCCTAAAACATAGAGCGCCCTGTAAATAACTCCTGAAAAAAAAGGCCCCTTCAACTAAACCCGAAAACAGAGCCCCCGTATCTGAGTCGGAACACACAGAGCCCACTAAATAACCCCTAAAACACGAAGCTCACAGTGAATAAACCCCAAACACAGATGGCCCTGTAAATGAACACGAAAGAAGAGAGCCTCCTAAAACAAACAGCACCCGTGAAATAAAGCCTAAAACACAGGAACCCCAGTGTATAAACCCTGACATTCAGAGCCCCCTGTAGATAAACACTAAAAAAAGGAAAAACTAAAAGGAACTGTGGACACAGTAAATTCAGGAACAAAAACAAAATTGCTGGAAAAGCTCAGACCGCACGCTCGCCCAATCCGGCATTCACCAGAGCCTCAGGCCCAAACTAAACCAAGCTTCAGCCGCACTCCTCGCCCTCACACACGGAGCCGCCTGCACAGAGGCCCTCAAACACCTTTCTATAATCCGTAAAAAGCGGGCTTCACTGTAAATAACCCCTAAAACACAGAGTCCTGTTTAAACAAACTTCTACAACATCAACTTCACCCCCTGTAATTATACGCTCAAATACAGAGACCCCTTTAAACGAACACGAACACATATCCCCCAGGAAGTAAAAGGTGAAATACCGGGCTCCTTCGAAACAAAGCCGAAGGCACAGAGCACCTGTCAATACACCCCAACATCGAGCCGACCTGGATATTATCCGTAAAACAGGGCCCCTTACAAATAAACCCTAAAAGACAGAGCTGGCTGTAAGGAAAGAGCCCCTTGTAAATAAATACCAAAAACACACAGGAAAAACCGGAAGAACTGCGGATGCTTCAAATCAGGGAAAATATACAAAGTTGCTGGAAAAGGTCAGCAAGTCTGACAGCATCTGTGAGGGAAAAGAAAGAGTTAACGTTTTGGGTCAGGTGATCCTTCCTCAGAACCTCTGGCTGGCGCGTCTTCAGTCATGCAGGGTCAATTGCTTTAAAATCTCCTTTTTCTGTGAGGCTCTATAACATTATAATAGAAAAACATCAGAACTTAGCAGGAGTAGGCCACCCGGCCCCTCGAGACTGCCCCTCTGTTCAATAAGATCCTGGCTGATCTTTTTGAGACTCAGCTCCACTCATCCACTCGCTCACCATAAACCTGAATTCCTTTCATGTTCACAACGTGATCTGGTCTTGCCTGAAACACATTCAGCGAGGTAGTTTCAACTGCTTCACTGGGCAGGGTATTCCACAGATTCACAACCCTTTGGGTGAAGAAGTTCCTCCTGTCCTCAGTCTGACATCTGCTTCCTTTTATTTTGAGCTATACCCGCCTCGTCCTCGTTTCACCTGCCAGTGGAAACAACCTCCCTGTCTCCACCTTATCTATTCCCTTCATAATCTTGTATGTTTCTATAAGCTCTCCCCTCATTCTTCTGAATTCCAATGAGTATAATCCCAGCCAACTCAGTCTCTCCTCATATTCCAACCCTCTCAAGTCTAGAATCAACCAAGTCAGTCTCCTCTGTGCCCCCTCCAGTGAGAGTATATCCCTTCTCAAGTCAGGAGACCAAAACTGCACACAGTAGTCCAGGTGGAGCTTCATCAAGACCCTAAACAGCTGCAGCATAGCCTCCCTGTTTTTAAACTCCATCCTTCGAGCAATGACAGACAAAATTCTATTTGCCTTTATAATTACCTGCTGCAATATTACTTTGAGCGATTCCTGCACAACGACACCCAAGTCACTTTACACAGTAACATGCTGCAATTTTTTTACCATTTGAACCATAGCCTACTTTGTTGTTATTCCTATCAAAATGGATGACCTCACATTTATTGACATTGAACTCCATCTGCCAGACCATTGCCCACTCACTTAGACTGTATAACCATCTGCAGGCCTTCAGTTCTTCTGCACACTTTGCTCTACCGCTCATCTTAGTGTCATCTGCAAATGTTGACACACCACACTTCATCCCCGACTATAAATCATCTGTATCAATTGTAAACAATTGCAGTCCCAACACTGATCCCTGAGACACACTACTAGCCACTGACCGCCAACCAGATAAACACCCATTTACCCCTACTCTTTGTTTTCTGCTAGTCAATCAATCCTCTGTCCATGCCAATACATTACCTGTAATGTCATGCAACTTTATCTCATGTCGCAGCCTTGGCATCTAGTCAAATGCCTTCTTGAAATCCAGATACATGATATCCACAGGTTCCCCATTGTCCACCATGCAAGTATGTCCTCAAAGAATTCCACCAAATTAATTAAACATGACCTCCCCTTCATGAACCCATGCTGGCTGTTCCCAATGAGACAATTTATATCCAGTTGTCTTGCTGTTATCTTCCTTAATGATGGATTCACGCATTCTCCCAACAACCGAAATTAAGCTAACTGGCCTATAGTTATGTGCTTTTTGGAAAACAGCCAATGTGACACCACTGTTTAAAAAGGAAGTTTACAATCTGCGGGAACCAGCCCAGATTCCAGTGAATTTTGGTAAATAATTACTGGTGCAAGCCTCTTTACTATACTGTTGTACAAAAGGTCCTCTTTACCAATGTACCCACAAGCACTGCATATTAGTGCTCTCACGCTCTCATTCATCCATAACTTTACTAACCTCTGACTGGCGTACCTTGTTTAATATTACCGCATTTCATTCATAAAATTGCCATCTTGTCATACCTTTCACTATGAAAGGGAGACTGAATTAAAATGCTCCTTCCACCCCATTTACAGTCCTTTTACAGTTTTAATCCTCACGGCTTTATTTGCTGACAGCTGCAAAACGTGTGTCTACATCAGTGTCTATCCCTGAGTACATGTTAATTTTCTAACCTATTTAGAACAATACCATCGTGTCATCATTTGAAGAAGCATAATATTAATCAGCCCTCAGCAACAGTCTCCCAGGGCTTGAATGGCTTGCAGGATATCAAACAAGTTTTCTGCATTAGCAGAGATAGTAGGAACAGCAGATGCTGGAGAATCTGAGATAACAAGGTGTAGAGGTGGATGAACACAGCAGGTCAAGCATCAGAGGAGCAGGAAGATTGATGTTTCAGGCCTAGATGCTTCTTCAGAAATTGGGAAGGGGAAGGAGGTTCTGAGATAACGAGGGAGAGAGGGGGAGACGGATAGAAGATGCATAGAGGAGAAGGTAGGTGGAGAGGAGACAGACAGGTCAAAGAGGTGGGGATGGAGCCAGTAAAGGTGAGTGTAGATGGGGATGTAGGAAGGAGCTGGGTCAGTCCAGGGAGGATGGACAGGTCAAGGGAGCGGGATGAGGTTAGTCGGTAGGGGACGGAGGTTGGGGCTTGAGGTAGGAGGAAGGACAAGGGTAGGGAGGCAAGGGCGAGCTGGGCTGGTTTTGGGATGCGGTGGGGGAGGAGAGATTTTGAAGCTTATGAAGCCCACATTGACACCATTGGGCCGCAGGGTTCCCAAGCGGAATATGAGATGCTGTTCCTGCAACCTTCGGGTGACATCGTTGTGGCACTGCAGGAGGCTCAAGATGGACATGTCGTCTGAGGAATGGGAGGGCGTGTTGAAACAGTTCGCGACTGGGAGGCGCAGTTGTTCAGTGCGAACTAAGTGTAGGTATTCTGCAAAGCGGTCCCCAAGCCTCCACTTGGTTTCCCCAATGGAGAGGATGCCACAACGCGAGCAGTGGATGCAGGAGACCACATTGGCAGATGTGCAAGTGAACATCTGCTTGAGGTGGAAAGTGTTCTTAGGGCCTGGGATGGGGAGTGAGGGGAGTGGTGTGGGGGCAGGTGTAGCACTTCTTGCAGTTGCAGGGAAAAACGTGCCAGGTGTATTGGGGCTGGAGGGGAGTGCGGAGCAGACAAGGCAGTCACAGAGACAGTGGTCCCTCCAGAAAGCAGATAAGGGTGGGGAGGGAGATATGTCTTTGGTGGAGTTGGATTGCAGATGATGGTTGGAGGATGATACGTTAGATCCGGAGGTTGGTGGCGTGGTACGTGAGGATGAGGGGGATTGTGTTTTGGTTGTTATTGCGGAGAGGGGACACGAATTACGGGAAATGTGGGAGACGCGGTCAAGGGCGTTCTCGACCACTCTGGGGGTCGGGGGGAGGATTTGTGGTCCTTGAAATATTAGGAAATCTGAGATGTCTTGGAGTGGAATGCCTCATCCTGGGAGCAGGTGTGGTGGAGGTGAAGGAATTGAGAACAGGGGGTGTTATTTTTGCAGGAAGGTGGGTGGGAGGAGATGTATTCTGGGTAGCTGTGGGAGTCGGTGAAATAGATATCAGTTTCTAGGTGGTTGCCGGAGATGGAAACAGAGAGGTCCAGGAAGGTGAGACAGGTATTAGAAATAGTCCAGGTGAACAGGTATTAGAAATACTTCTAACTTCTGGTTGGAGTGGAAGGTGTTGGTGAAGTGGATGAAATGTTCAAGCTCCTGGTGGGAGCACGAGGCGGCGCCGATACAGTTGTTAATGTTATTGAGGAAGAGGTGGGTTTAGGGCCAGTGTAACTACGGAAGAGGGACTGTTCCACGCAACCTACAAAAAGGCAGGCACAGTTTGGGCCCATGCGATGTTTCTTCTGACTGTAGCCCCCTGGCGGCCCGCCCGTGGTGGTGCTCATCTTTGCTGCGATCTGCCGGCTCGGTCCCCGAAAGGCAGCATCGGTTCCCCATCCCCGCCCTCCCTACAAACGAACCCTTTAAAGGCGGAAGGCACCCACCCTCTTATCATAAAGGTCAGGTTGCGGGGTGGGGGGGCACGGCGAGAGGGTGCCAGAGGCTGCATTTATTTTGGCGCAACCCTAATCTGGGGGTTATCTAGCACCCCCGTGCCCCCAGAAATAGGGATTATGGGTGCACACCGCTAATTTTGGATTCCTCTTTAGAATAAAAAGTAGAGGGGGAGTGTGAATAGGGTTTTGGGATGGGGGATGGGATAGGGTGTGGGGGTGGGGATGTAGGTCGAGTTGGGGGAGAGGGGGAAGAAGGTGCCCCTCTCCTTCCATTGAAGGGTGCGTACCCACAATTTGGCCCCTTAGGCTCTTTCCTGTTCTGGTTAGGGTTAGGCCGATGGTGAAGGTTAGGGTGAGGGCTGATGCCTGGCACTCCCTCCATACTGACCCTCGAATATCTATGTTCACCCTAAAACACAGAGTTTCCGGTAAATATGCCCTAAATCACAGAGTACCGTGTAAATCAGCCCAAAATAGAGAGGGCCCTGAAGATAAGCCCTGTAACGCTGAGTTCACTGTAAATAAACCCTAAAACACAGATCACTGTAAACAAACCCAAAGACACAGAAAACCCTGTAAATAAACCATGAAATACAGAAAACCCTGTGAATAAACTCTAAAAACACAGATCTCACTGTAAATAAACCCTAAACACAGATCTCACTACCGACAAACCCTCAATCAGAGAGCTCCCTGTAAATAAACCCTAACACAAAGCTAGCTGTAAATAAACCCTAAAACACAGTGCCCTCTGTAAACAAGCTCACTGTAAATATTCCCGAAAACACGGAGATCACTGTAAAAAAGAAACTCAGAGCAAAGAGCCGCTCGTAAATTTTCCTAAAACACAGAGTGCCTTGTAAAAAGCCCGAAAACACAGAACCTCCTGTAAATAAAACCTAGAACACAGAAGCTTCTGTAAA
Source organism: Stegostoma tigrinum (assembly GCF_030684315.1). Lineage (NCBI taxonomy): Eukaryota > Metazoa > Chordata > Chondrichthyes > Orectolobiformes > Stegostomatidae > Stegostoma > Stegostoma tigrinum. The sequence continues at coordinate 54,410 of NW_026728333.1, forward strand.
TAAACTATTAAACACAGAAACAAAGTTGCTGGAAAAGCTCAGCAGGTCTGGCAGCATCTGTGGAGGAGTAAAATGAGTTAACTTTTCGAGCCTGGGTACCCTTCCATTCTGAGGAAGGGTTGCTGGACCTGAAAAGTTAACTCGTTTTTCTCCTCCACAGATGCTGCCAGACCTGCTGAGCTTTTCCAGCAACTTTGTTTTTGTTCCTGATTTACAGCATCCACAGTTCTTTTGGTTCTTATTAAACACGGAACCCACATTAGATAAAACCTAAAGCACAGAGCTCAAGTACATAAAGTACATAACCATAAACGCACAGCCCCCAGTAAATAAGATTTAGGGCTGAGGCTAGGCTTCATGTTTATGCAAGTGTGAACATTAGGGCTGAGGCTAGGCTTAGGTTTAAAGCTGGTGTTATCTCTGAGGGTAGCGTGGAAGAAAGCAGCTTTGCATTCCCAGAGACAGAGCTGAGGGAGAGCATTTGTGTATTCCATAGGAGGCACGGGAACCATTGTAACCTTAACAGATCAAATTATATGACAGATTAGTTTACAGTTAAAGATCATTGTGACTGTGGTCACAAGGTGAAGAGCTGGATGAACGCAGCAGGAAAAGCAGCACCAGAGGAGCAGGAAAGCTGACGTTTCGGGCCGAGAGCCTTCTTCAGAAATGGGGGAGGGGAAGGGTGTTGTGAAATAAATAGGGAGAGAGGAGAGGCCGATAGAAGACGGATAGAGGAGAAATTAAGTGGGAGGACGGGATAGGTGGGAGGAAGGACAGGTTAGGGAGGCAGGGACCAGCTGGGCTGGTTTTGGAATGCGGTCAGGGGAGGGGAGATTTTGAAGTTTGTCAAGTCCACATTGACACCAGTGGGGTACAGGGTCCCTAACCTGTCATTCCTCCCACCTCAAAACCCAGCCCCATCTCCTACCTACTAACCTCATCCTGCCCCCTTGGCCTGTCCATCCTCCCTGGACTGACCTGTCTCCTCCCTAACTCCCACCTACATTCACCTTTTCCTGGCTCCATCCCTGCCTCTTTGGCTTGTCTGTCTCCTCTCCAACGATCTTCTCCTCTATCCATTTTCTGTCTGCCTCCCCCCTCTCCCTATTTATTTCAGATCCCCCTCCCCCTACCATTTCTGAAGAAGGGTCTCGCCCAAAACGCCAGCCTTCCTGCTCCTTTGCTGCTGCTTGGCCTGCTGTGTTTATCTAGCTCTACACCTTGTTAACCCTGTAAATATGCTCTCAAGCATAGACACCCCTTTAAATAAATCCTAAGAAGGGTCATTCAGGAACTAAAATGTAAAAGAAACCATAAAAGCCAGAGTCCCTGTAAATAAAGTGTAAAACATAGAGCTCCAAGAAAATAAATCCTGAAACACAGTGCCCCCAGCAAATCCTCCCTTCAACTAAGCCTCCTGCAAATAAACTCGCAGAGGCGACTGCAAACAAACCCCAAAACACAGGACATCCAGTTAATAAAGCCTAAAACAGAAGGCCCACTGTAAATCAACATGAAAAAACACAGCTCCCACTGCAGCACTGCGAATTAGTCGGATTGAGTTAGTACCTCAGTCAGCAAGTCAGTTCTGAGGCAGGGCCTCTTTGTCAAAGAGTCAGATTTGAGGGAGTACCATTGGATGATGGTTATTGCAGCACTGTGAGAGTACTGGAGTGAGAGAGCACCTCACTGTCAGAGGGTCAGTACTGAGGGGGTACCTCACTGTCAGAGAATCAGTACTGAGGGAGTACCTCACTGTCAGACGGTCAGTACTGAGGGAGTACCTCACTGTCAGAGAATCAGTACTGAGGGAGTACCTCACTGTCAGATGGTCAGTACTGAGGGAGTACCTCACTGTCAGAGGGTCAGTACCGAGGCAGTACCTCACTGTCAGAGAATCAGTACTGAGGGAGAACCTCACTGTCAGAGGGTCAGTACTGAGGGAGAACCTCACTGTCAGAGGGTCAGTACTGAGGGAGCACTTCATTGTCAGAGGGTCAGTACTGATGGAGGACCTCACTGTCAGAGAATCAGTACTGTTGTCATGTTCGTTTTCGGAGACCCTCACGGATTTGTTGCAATAACAAGACACTGACCTGTTTAGAAAAACACGAATCCTTTTATTACCAAGCAAGTACAAGCTGTGGAGAATCACAGTACTTAACCCGGCACAGAGCGCAGAGTCTCGCAGGTAATTCTCCCCGAGCAGCGGACAGTCCCCGCTCTTCATACTTTACAAAATACATGATACATAAAATAATTACACATTTTACAATGACATGATACCTAAAATAATTACTACAACAGACAAAGACAGGATACCAAACAATTATTATGTCAAGAACATAAAAGACCAGGATATAGTCCCGAAGATAATAAAATGTGAGGCTGGATGAACACAGCACATCTCAGGATGCTGCTGGACTTGCTGTGTTCGTCCAGCCTCGCATTTTATTATCTTGGATTCTCCAGCATCTGCAGTTCCCATTTTCACAGGATATCGTATCGATTGCTCTTGAAGTGGCTGCTGATGGCATGAGGCGATTTCAAGTAGTTATCCGGACAGATTGTTCTAGCCAGCCAGACACACTGGCAACTTGAAATCACAAATTCAGTGCCCTGGCCCCTTTGTCAGCGACAGAAATTGCATGCTTTAGAAGTTTCACACCTTTACAAATGTTCCCCACCGAACCCTATTTGACACAGTTTAATTCTAATTGTATTCAGTCAGGAAGCTTAAGACAGTGTCTGCATACCGATGTGTGGGAAGACAAAGAGTTACAAAAGTTTTACACTGAATTCCTAGCTGGGCAGGAAGCTTCAGGGCAGTGCCTGCATCCCTGTGCGTAGGCAGATGAAAGACTTTAATTTGTAGAAGTGTAGAAATCAATGGGATGTTCTACAATAACATCTCATTGTGAGAGTACCTCATGGTCAGAGGGTCAGTACCGTAGACGTGCAGTGTTGTCTGACGGCCAATCGGGTCAGGATTGAGGGCTATTACAGGGACAGGACTGAGGTATTTGAAATAGGGCAATGACTGGTGTGGATCCTTTTTATTTTTTAAAAATTCGACGACACCAGAAAGATTATCAACCCGATGTGATTTGATTGGGCTGACAATCAGTTGATGACAGCAGAAAGGTCAGTGGCCTGATTACCGCGGCCGGGACTTGAGATTTCACTCTTGCCGACCTTCTCATTCTTCTCGCTCAATTTCACGGAAGAGCTGTTTTGAGAGAGAGTAGGAACTTTCTGAAAGTGATCGCGGGCCCTAGTCAATATGTATCTAACAGAGAAACAGGTAAAGCAGAAACTTGTTTGATGTCCCGCCAGCTATTCAAGTCCTGGGAGACGTTTGTTGAGGGCTGATTAATATTATAATTATTCATAGTTTCGGGTGACACGATGGATGGGAAGATATTGTTCTGAATAGATTAGAAAATTAACACATAGTCAGGGATTGACTCTGATGTAGACACAGGTTTGGACACTGTCAGCAACACGAGTTCAAACTGTGAAAAGGCAGTAATGCGTGGAAGGAACATTTTAATTTATAGTCTCCCTTTATGAGTGACAAGTATGGCAAGATCGCAATTTTATGAATGAATGAATGAAATGCGGTACAAGTAAACAGAGGACCCGAGTGAGTGGTCAGTAAAGTTATGAATGAATGAATGAGAGCGCGATAGTGGTCACATGGAGCGCTGTGGGTTCATCGGTCAAGAGGACCTTTAGTGCAACAGGAAAGAGGCTTATGATATAATGTCACACAAAAACCACACAGAAGGATATTTGAAGGCGATTGGCCCTGTATCACTAAAGACACACCAGCCAGCCTCCGGAAGCCTTGTTAAGTGCTAACCGATATGAGTAAACAGGGCAGACCACAGGATATTCAGGGGCAAAGATTACAAGATTAACAAGTGACCACTTTTCTGAAGAAGGGTCTGGGCGCGAACCGTCAGCCTTCCTGCTGCTTGGCCTGCTGTGTTCATCCGGCTCAACACCTTGTTCTCTCAGACCACGTGAGCGAACGAGTACGGCGTGTTTGAGTCTGACTGGTAAATATGTGATACACAACCATTTGATGTTACTGACTGCCTGGTGAATTGAAAACTGAAATAACTGCGGATGCTGCAAATCAGGAACAAAAACAAAGTTTCTGGAAAAGCCCAGCAGAACTGAGGGAGGTTCTGTGGAAGGGTCACCGAACCGGAACCGGTTAGCTCTGTTTTTCAGCTGACAAATGCTGCCTGACCTGCTGAGCTTTTGCAGCAACTTTGTATTTGTTTTCTGATTTGCAACATCCGCAGTTCTTTGGGTTTTTACTCAGTGTTTTAGAGTTTATTTACAGGGCGCTCTTTATTTATCGCGAGCTCTGTCTTTTAGGGTTTATTTGTGAAGGGCCCTGTCTTACAGATAGTTCACAGGTCGGCTCAGTATTCGGGTGCATGAAGAGGTGCGCTGTGTTTTCGGCTTTATTCAGCCCTGTCGTTTCCTGTCTACTTCCTGGGGGATGTGTGTTAGAGTTCATTTTAAAGGGGTCTGAGTATTTGAGTGTACAATTGTAGGGGGCTCTGTGTTTTACAGTGTCCTGTATGTTTTTGACTTAATTTGCAGGGTAGATCTGTGCTTTATGGCTTATTTACAGGGGGCTCTGTGTTGCAGTGCTTCTACACCGTCGGGGTGGGGGGACTCTGTTTTAGAGTTTATTTACATTGAGGCCTGTGTTTTTGCGTTATTTACAAAGAGCTCTGTGATTTAAGGTTTACATAGAAAGGCTGTATTCTAAGGTTTATTTACAGAAGGCTCTCTGCTTTAGGGTTTATTTACAGTGAGCAGTGTAGTTTAGGATTTATTTCCAGTGAGCTCTGGGTTTTAGCATTTATTTACAGGAGGATCTTCATTTCATGGTTTTGTTTCAGTTGGATCTTTGTTTCAGGGTTTTTTTTAAACAATGAGCTCTGTGTCTTATTTACAGTGCCATCTGCGTTTTTGAGTTTATTTGCAGAGCATTCTGTGTTTTTGAGTTTATTTCCAGGAGGCTCTCTGTTTTAGCGTTTGTTTGCAGGATCCTCTGTGTTTTAAGATTTAATTTACTGTTTATTGGCATGGGTACTCTCTGTTTGAGGCACTGACTGAGTACTGGCCTTCTGACAATGTGGTACTCATTCAGATCTGACCCTCCAGCAATGAGGTACTGTGTCAGAACTGATCCACTGACAGTAAAGCACTGCCCCCTCAGTTCTGACCCTCTGACAGAGCTGCAATCGTTCAGGACTGAACTTCTGATCATGTTGTACTCCATCAACTCTGAACCCAATGCATTGAGGTACTGACTCAGTATTTACTGTGTGCAACTAATATACTCACTCAGAACTAACCCTCTAGCAATGTGAGCCTGCTTCAGAACTAACCGTGTAACAATGAGGCACTGACCTCAGCACCAAATCTCTAATTACGTGGCTCTCTTCAGTTTTGAGGCACTCCTTCCGTACTGACCCACGAACAATGCGGCACACACTCAAGAATGATCCTTCAATGAGGTATCACCTTATAACAGAGCTACTGACATCAAGGCCCTCTCTTTGGACTGTGTCTGATAATGAGGCACTGACTTGGTTCTGACCCTCTGACAATGAGGCATTCTGTCAAGTCTTACTGCATTAAAATGAGGCACCCTCTGACTGATCTGAAATGCCTCAGTATAGACCCTCTGACTGATCTGAAACACCACTTCTTAGACCCTCTAAATGACAATCTTTTAATTCTGACACCATTACAGTGAGGGTCTGCCTTGGTGCTGACACTCTGTCAAAGAGACGTTGCCTCAGAACTGAGCTGCTGACAATTAGCCAGTGCCTTAGGTACTGATGAGTGAATGAAAAGGCCCGCTCTCAGCACTGACACTGCAGCAATGAGGTATTGCCACAGAACGAACCCAAAAAGGGCTCATAATTGAGGGAGTGCCTACTGATTGAAGGGTGCAGATTGAGGTGTTGCAGAACTGTCAGAGGGTCAGAACTGAGGTATTGCATCATTGTCAGATGGTCCATTCTGAGGCAGTGCCTCAGTGTCAGAATTGAGGGTATGCACATGTTTAACTCATCAGGAATGAGCTTTATGCAGCTCTATCAGAGACTCAGCACTGACTGCCTGCCTCATTCTCATAGGATCAACACTGATTTTTTTGAAGCACTGTTAGATCTTCAGTACTGAGTGGGTCAAAACTGAGGGAGTGCATTGCTGTAAGAGGCAGTGCCTCATTATGCAGGTGTCAGAATTCAAGGCATGCCCCATGAATGGAGGGTCAGGACTGAGGTATTGCAGCTCTATTCAGAACCAGTGGCTCGTTGTCAAGCAGTCAATGCTGAGGCAGCGACTCAATTCTGTATGGTCAGTCTTGAGGAAGTGCCGCATTATTCGAGGGCCGATACGAAGGGTAAGTCTCAATGCAATTGTGACAGAACTGAGGCAGAGGCACATGCTCAGAGATGAGATTACCTGCAGCGTGGAAACAGGCCCTTCAGCCCAGTAAGTCCACACCGCCCGTTGAAGCATCCCAGCCAGACCCATCCCCCTCTAACCCACACACCCCTGAAAACTACGGGCAATTTAGCATGGCCAATCCACCTAGCCTGCACATCTTTGGACTGTGGGAGGAAACTGGAGCGCCCACATAGGAGGAGGCCCACATAGATAGCGGGAACTGCCGATGCTGGGGAATCTGAGATAACAAAGTGTAGAGCTGGATGAACACAACAAGCCAAGCAGCATCATCCAGCTCGACACCTTTTATCTCAGATTCTTTAGCGTCCATTTTCTGACGAAAGATCTAGACCAAAAACGTCAGCTTTCTGACTCCTCTGATGCTGCTCGGCCTGCTGTGCTCATTCAGTTCGACCCCGTGTTATCATAGAGACAGCATGTTGGGTGTCCTCGCTTCATCATGTTTTGTAAGTGTCAGAAGAACTTAGATGGATGCTTCAACAAACAAATAATTTTAATGTGAATAAATTTACATTTGGACTCTGATAAAATAAAAAGGAACCTAGACTTGTTTGAAAATTAAATCGACTTAATTAATTCAGCCATATAATTGGCATAAAAATATAAGAAATTGATCCTACTCTCAATCTTGGAGATGTTTTTGTTTGGAATTAGGGTGTTGAAGGTGGAGATGTGGTCAATAAGTAGGAGCTTGTTATCTGGACATTCCAGAGATGTGTGTAAAGCCAAGGAGAGGGCATCTACCATGGCTCTGCTGCATTAGCAGGTGAATTGCAGTGGATCAAGGGAATGTGGGAGGCTGGAGTTGATGTGACCCATGACCAACCTCTCAAAACACTTCATAGTCATAAATATGGATGGAAGAGCCGCTGGGCAGTAGTCATTGAGGCTTCTGGAAAAAATTGCTGACATTCAGTGCAAGGATCTTAAAGCATTAGCATGAACGTCAGAAAATTGGAGAAGCCTCGAGCATATGAGCAGAGGTAGCTGAGGGTAGGGATGGCGGGTATTACAGAAATCAAAGAGGGCGAGAGAGTGAGTCAGAGATCATAGTGAGCAAATGATTAGCCTGGCAGGCAGTGGAAAATACATGATTTTACATGGAACATGCAGACATCTTCGAAAAACAGGACATTGAGTTTTCAAAGCTTTGGAAATTAGTGTTATAGTTGATTTAACGTGAATCAAATGGTTATGGATTTTGATGAATGGATGGTCCCCCTGAGATTGAAATTGGAGAAAGATTTCAGGATTTTTTCATGTTCCTGTCTTTCTGTTATGCCCCTAGGGAAAAAAGCCTTGAAAGTGCCGTTTTTTTTTTGCATGGCAAGCTGCTGAATACGAACCAGTCTCACACCATTGCCATCACCTTGCCCTTGTGAAGGCAGATATGGATAAAGTTTTCAAAGCTGATAGAAAATTGAAAGCACTCGCATCCTGTGACAATGGTAAGTTTCCTTTCTTTAAAAAAAATGCTTGCAGCTGAATTCGCATAATATAGAGCACAGTGGCTCTGGTTAACACCGCTGTCTCAATTCCACCCTTTGGTGACTTTCTGTGTGGAGTTTGCACATT
>NW_026728334.1:0-94596 GCF_030684315.1 Stegostoma tigrinum
TGAGCCCTCTGTTGGAGGGGATCACTCTGCATCACAAACCAACCGTTCAGCCAACTGAATTTGAATAGAGTTTAGGATTGGAGAGCAATCCATGCAATTGTATTTTTTTTAATGCATGTTTCTCACTGGCAAACTTTTAAAAACCAGCTCAGCCATACAGGCGAGATCAGTTCCTGATCTCAGCTGAATTTTTTGATCTCAGGTGGGTCAGCATTAGGAGTTCAGTGATTGGAATGAATTCTCATGAATTTAGCGAGAGAGATGTTACACGTGAATAGATCAATGTTTTGAAAAGCGGATGAGATATGAGCAAAAGTTTTTAATTGATGTGGAAGACCAGCCACAATCATCATCAACGGTGGAGCAGGCTTGAGCGGCCATGCAACATTGTGCTGCCGCTATTTGACTTGTTCTGTGAAGAGGAAGGAAAATGGTCAAAGTTTCAAAAATGCTGAAGACCACATCATTCTACAACCTCAAAATTTGATTGTGTTCAGCATATTATCACTACTGGTACCCTTAAATCCTGGTCTATCATCTCAGCAACTCTACTCTGCCCAAAAGCTGGTTACTTGTGAAATTTTTGAAGAATCTTCCCAAGTCTGAAAATCATTTTTTCTTTTTGTAGAATCAGAGTTGGCGTGTGGAAGGAGGTCTCCTGGCATTTCATAGCTCTTTGAAATAACTCCCCAATTCGTCCCCCTCTGCTGTGCACTGACTTCAACCACTTTCTAATCTCTTTAATGGATGGGAACTTTTGAAGGCATCCGGAATGAGTATTAATGATCCCAGAATACCATTGAGCCTTATTAAGTTGTTAGTTCTGATGATCAAGAGCTTGATCAAAGAGGATTCTTTTAAAAAGTGCCTTAAAAGAGGAAAGGTACAGAGGCTAAGAGGTGGAGGAAGTCTCTTCTTGGGTTTGAAGCCTACACAATTAAATGTTTGGCAACCAGTAGTGGGCCATTTAAAATCAAGAGTGGGCAAGAGGGCTTAATTAGATGAGTGCAGATATCCTGAAGTATGGTTGGACTGGTGGAGATTACCAAAATAGCGATAGGCAGAGCCAAGGAACAATTTGGAAACAAAAATGAGAATTTAATAAAATTACTGTTAATACTATCAGTTAGGTAGCAAGTACAGAGAATAGGATTTGGTTCAAGATGAGACTCGGGCAGTGGAGTTTTAGACGACCTCAAGTGTTCAATGGGCAAATGTGGAACTCTAGCAGGGAATGCATTGGACTTGTCACGTCCGGAAGTGAAGTAGTTCTAGTTGAAGGTTTCACTGCTAATGAGGCAAGACAAGAGACAGCTTTAGGGATTGCATGAATGTGTGGTCGGACGTTCATCATGGGATAAACAAGATGCCAAGGTTGTGCTGAGACAAGCGTAACATTACATTGTTGCCAAGGGGGAGTAATGCAGTCAGTAGGTAGTGAATAGAGATTGGTGTGGGGACCACAAGCAGTGGTCTTCCCAGTTTTAAATTGTTGTCTCTACATAGTTCCGCAACTTTATGTTCTGTTCAAAGAGCATGACTGACGAGAACGCAGAAGTTAGCCATTTGTTTACTTGTCAATATATCTTGATTTTTCCATCATGTTCTCCAATTATTTCCAAAACCTGTGCAGTGTACTAAGTGAACCATTCAAACCTTAAAAGGAAATGTTAAAATTGTGGAATAGAAAGTTAAATTTATTTTATTGAAAATTTAAATAAATTACATGAAGGTTTGACCAAGACTGAAAGGAATTAGATGGAACACCAGATGAATAAAACAAGCAGTAGTAAGGTGGTATTAGCTGGATGTTCCTGAAGAAAGAGAACACAGCCAACCTTTCTTCCATCAGGGAGATTAATTGTGTGGTGTCAGACACATTCGATTAAATCATTCCTTCTGTCTTTACTGTCTGACTGTACTATGGTTGTAATATTTCCTTTTTTAAAGGCTCAAGGTTCGACATACTTCTCATTTTATAAATTTTAAGAAGCTGGCTAATTATCAAGTCATGGTAGGATTGAAAACACATTCTATAACTGTTTGAAGTCAGAAGTCACATGACACCAGCTTGTCATCCAACAGGTTCATTTGAAATCTCACAAGCTTTTGGAGTGCGCCCCTCCATCAGGTGCAGTTAGTGAGATGACCACACAGACACACAGCTTATAAGCAGAGAGATCAAAAGATCATAGAATTGGCCTGAGTGGAGTGTCAGATAATAACTCTATGCAGGCGTCCAAGAGTGTTATAGGCAAGGAGAGTGTTTATACAGTCAATATCAGTGCTGTGCTGTCATGATAATCTGGCAGCGCAACAGGCATGTACAAAAGGTGACATCTCAGGTCAGACTCTGACTTGTAGTTGAGAGGCTTGTGTTCAGAATCTGTCTCAGAGTTTTAACCTTTATTTCAAAAGCAGGAATTTACAAGATGCCACACTGACTGACTGTAACTACAAGTTGTGTGCTTTTTCAACAAAATATCTGCAAATAAACAAACATCCTGGATGAAGACTTATTATCTGACACTCCACTCTCACCAGTTGTATGATCTTTTGATCTGTCTGCTTATAAATTGTGTGTCTGTGTGTTTTCCTCTCTGACCGCACGTGATGAAGGGACTGCATTCCAAAAGCTTGTGTGATTTCAAATAAACCTGTCAGATTATAACCTGATGCCATGTGACTTCTGACTTTGTCCATCCTAGTCCAACACCAGCACCTCCACATTATAAGTGTTTGGAACCAAGTCAGTGCAACAGGCATAGGTCGAACATTTGACTTTGGAAGGATGCCTCGTGTCGACAAATTCATTAATAACAAAGGATTTCTCCATTATGCCATCTTTCGTAACATGCTGCGTCTCACAGTCATAATGAAAGGATGCCCACTTCAATTTAGCAGCGCCAAGAACAGTTATGGACATTTTTAGCATGGGAGGAGGCCATTCAGCCTATTTTATCTGTACCAGCTCTCTCCCAGAGCAGCAAAATTAATCCTTTTCTCAAACTCATGCCACATATTTCACAGGATTGAAATATATAGGTACATAGTTAAGAGATTTTAACATCAAGTGAGCAGTTCTCGCACTTCACCTTGTCACTAAAAATTGAAAACGTGACTTACAAAGAGTGAGTCTTTATTTTGTTCTGTTGTGATGATGAAGAAGATGCAAGACAAAGTGTTGGAACTGGCCTCTGGAACTTAGAAACTTTTAAATGTGTTTATAAAATGAATTCTGTGCGCATTTACTAAAAGCAGTTTTATGGAAGGAAAAGGTACTAAAGAAGATTTGGCGTATTGCACTTGATGCTATTATACTCCAACCTGTGAAAACAGAACTCTACGACTGTGAGTGTTGAGTTCTGAGAGGGTGCTATCTTGTTTGAATTTACATTGCTAAGACTAGACCTATTTTCCCAACAGCAAAATTGATAATCCAGCAAGAAATGGATATTGGTTTCTCGCATTTGTTGGCTGTAAGTGTCTGTATAAAGTTTGAGTCCAGTTTCCTTATATACAGGTGCTTAACCTGCTTATACAGTTTGAACATTTGTTGTGCCCATGAAAGTTTTTTGAATGGTTTCACCTCCAGTTTTTTTCTTTATACATATTTGGTATTTTTTTCAGGGTAAGGACTGCCTGCAAAATCTGAGATTGGGTTTTGAAAGACATCAGCTTTTATTTTGGAGATAATGGTAACTGTAGATGCTGGAGAATGCGAGATAACAACGTGTGGAGCTGGATGAACACAGCAGGCCAAGCAGCATCTCACGAGCACAAAAGCTGACGTTTCGGACCTCGACCCTTCATCAGAAAAGGGGGAGGGAGAGAGGGTTCTGAAATAAGTAGGGAGAGAGGGGGAGGCGGATCGAAGATGGATGGAGGAGAAGATAGGTGGAGAGGAGAGCATGGGTGGGGAGGTAGGGAGGGGATAGGTCAGTCTGGGGAGGCCGGACAGGTCAAGGGGGCGGGATGAGGTTAGTAGGTAGGAAATGGGGGTGCAGCATGAGGTGGGAGAGGGGAATAGGTGAGAGGAAGAATAGGTTAGGGAGGCGGGGACGAGCTGGGCTGATTTTGGGATGCAATGGGAGGACCGGAGATTTTGAAGCTTGTGAAATCCACATAGATACCATTGGGCTGCAAGTTTCCCAAGTGGACTATGAGTTGCTGTTCCTGCAACCTTCGGGTGGCATCATTATGGCACTGCAGGAGGCCCAGGATGGGCATGTCCTCTAAGGATTGGGAGGAGGAGTTGAAATGGTTCAATACTGGGAGGTGCAGTTGTTTATTGCAAACTGAGCATAGGTGTTCTGTAAAGCGGTCCCCAAGCCTCCGCATCGTTTCCCCAATGTAGAGGAAGCCACAACGGGTACAGCGGATGTTTTGGATATTTCTGAAGCATTGATTTTCATTCAAAGTTGGTTGGATTTTGCTGAAGCAATAGACATAACTCACTATGACGTAGACCATGTCAGAGATAACGTTTCGAGTCCTTTGACCCTTCCTCAGAACTCACTCTTCACTGATGCTGCCAGACCGGCTGAGCTTTCCCAGCAACTTCTGTTTTTGTTCCTGATTTACAGTGCCCACAGTTCTTTTGTTTTTATGACACAGACAAAACTTGATCTCTGCAGGTAGCATGATGCTGCATTCTCCAACTTCCATGCCTTTTTGTAATATAATATTGTCCTTTTAGTACAGAAGTGGCTTTTTTTTTGTTTGTTTTAACTTCTGCACATACTTTCTTTGCAGGTTAAAAGTCTGTGCCTTTTCAGTTTACTGCAGTGCTGCATAATGAAGACTTTCAACATTCTTATTTTAAAAAAGTAGAAAATCAGTGTTGTTTGTTTTCCAAAATGTGATGTGCAAGTGCAACACTTAACAGTGTGTTCATCAAACTATTGTTTCCTTTGATCTTTGTATTGCAGAAATTTCTAGAATCATTTCATATATATTTTCCTTGATATATTTTAGCAGCTTTCCTGGAGCAAGTCTGTTTTCCTTAGGATGAGACTAGTTTCAGACATACTCCCTTTATTATGAGATTTGATTGGGGTAAAGCGAGGAGGATTTTTATTCACTGAGACACACATGACTATATATTTAAAGCATTGGAAAATGCATCCTGTTCGGACTGTCATGTTATCTGGTGTTTGTACCAGGCTTTCTGATGAAGTGCAAATGATTAAGGATGCTAATGGATGCTATATGTTATTACAAGAGGAAATAAACATACAAGTAAGGATTTTGTGCCACAGTTATACATAGCATTGAAGCCATACCTCAATTATGGCATATAATATAAGTTGCCTCATTTAAGGAGGCAGTTCAGATTTAGGTTTACTAGAACAATACTTGCAATTAATGGGTTGTCTTATGAAGTAAGATCAGAAGGACTGGGAAGGATGAGAAGGACCTCCTCTCTACCTATCGTCTCTTCTCTCCATCTTCGGTCGGCCTCCCCCTCTCTCCCTATTTATTCCAGTTCCCTCTCCCCATCCCCCTCTCTGATGAAGAGTCTAGGCCCGAAACATCAGCTTTTGTGCTCCTGAGATGCTGCTTGGCCTGCTGTGTTCATCCAGCTCCACACTTGGTGATCTTAGAAGGACTGGGCTTGTTTTTGCTGAAGTTGAGAAGAGGAAGGAGGTGATTTCCTTGAAGTATATTTGATTCTGAATGGTCTTCACAAGGAATATGTAGAAGGATTTTTCCTATACTTTGGCGAGCGCAGAACTAGGGACACTTATGCAAAATTTGACGTTGCCACTTAAGGACAGATGAGCAGAGCATTTTTTTCTCTGATAGTTGTATGACATTGGAACTAGCTGCCTCCTAAGATGATAGAGTTGGGGTCATTGAATATTTTAAGGTGGATTTAGATTCTGGTAAGGCAGGGAAAAGGCCTCTATTAGTTGGAGTCATACCAAGCACAAAAGAAAAGGTTTGTGGTTGTTAGACATAGTCGTCTCACCTCCAGGACAACTCTGTAGGAGTTCCTCAGGGCAGTGTCCAGTGCCCAAACATCTATGCTGCTTCAGCATCCTTCTATAAAGTCAGAAGTGGGGATGTTTGCTGATGACTGCACAATGTTCAGTACCATTTCCAACTCCCTCGATAATAAAGCAGTCCATGTTCAAATGCAGCAAGACCAATATATTATCCAGGCTTAGGCTGTTACAGTGCGAGGTAACATTTGCACCACACGAGTGCCAAGCAATGGTCATCTCCAACAAGGGAGATTTTAGCCATCATCTCTTGACATTTAATGCTGCTACCATCGCCGACTCCCCTACCATCAACATCACGGGTGTTGGTGTTGACCAGAAACTGAACAAGATCAGCCACATAAATACTATGGATTCAAGAACAGGCCACCCTGTTGTGTGCAGGTGATTTTCATCACTCCATTTTTAACAAGATTTAACTGGAAATTTGGGATTTGTCATATTTCTGAAGAGTCGAACGGCAGCATGCTTTTCTTTTCGTTAATTCTTTGTAATTTATTGCATTTAAAACTCCTATTGCCAGAAAACGAAATTATGTGGCTGAGCGACTTCTTTCGAATGTCTTGTGAGAAGTGCCATTCAAAGGTTACACATTGTTACCTTGTGATCAGTTTGGATCAGTCGGGCAGGAAATAAGATGAGGCTGGGGGTGGGAAGATTTTGAAGCAGGTACTTCAGGGAAAGTAGCCTCTCCCTCCAGTCAAACCCTCCAACCCTGGCAATGTTCTTGTAAATCTTTTCTGAACCCTTTCAAGTTTCATGACAACTTTCCTATAGCAAGGAAGCCTGAATCGAATGCAGTATTCCAAAAATGGCCTAACCAATGTCCTTTGTAGCTGCAACGTGACTTCCTAACTTCTATATTGAGTGCTGTGACCAACAAAAGCAAGCATATTAAACACCTACTTCACTACCTGCAACTCCACTTTGAAGGAACTCTGAAACTGCACCCCAAGTTTGTTTGGCAACACTGCTGAGGACCTTACCTTTAAGTGTATAAGTTCTGCCCTGATTTGCCCACCAAAACCTAAAACCCTTTTCACATTAAACCTAATTGTCTGCTATTTGCTTGGTGGTATGTATAAAAAGGGAAGAGTTTATGCTTGTTCAGGCAACCCACACCCGACATTCAGAGGTTGTTTTCCTAATGGCTTGAATTGGAACTGCTTAACAGAATGAGTTTTGGGATGCCTCAGGATGTCTTTATATATGCTGTGCATCAGGCAGGTGTCAAATTGTAATTTCACATACAGTTCTGCATACAGATAGCATAACGTAAGAAAGAAGAACAGGACTAAGTAGAATTATCCTTCAAAGCCTTGTTGAGTTGATTTGTCCTGTTTTGTTACTTCTACATTTATTAAATCCACTTTTTTTAAAGCATTCTTTCACAGGATGAGGGCACTGCTGGCAAGGCTAACATTTGTTTCCCGTCCAGGAATGGCTTGGTGGGCCATTTTGGAAGTCAGTAGAGAGTCAGCCATATTCCTGTGAATTTGAAGTCATATACCAGAATTGCTAAGGAAAGCAGATTCTCTTCCCTAAAGAATACATTAGTGAATTCAGTTTTCTGTTACAAGAATCTATGATAGTTTCATCGTCACTGTTACTTTTAACTCGAGATCTTTATTAATTAAATGTCATTTCCAGCAGATGCTTTTGTATTTTATATTTAATATTAGGATTTTAGTTTTAACTTAATTTCTTATTAACATTTCATCATTAATTTCAGGATGTTTCTCAGATTTTGTATACTTCCTCTCCATGAGGCTTTTAAAGAAGAAATTGCCCCAGTCAAACAAGAAGTCAAAATATTAAATGATCTGGCCAGTCAGTTATCTCCACTTATGTCTCTTTATCTCCAAAGATTTCTCACCAACTTGATGACCTAAATATGAGGTGGAAATTCATACAGGTAACAATGAAAACATTTTCAAAGCCAGCCAATCTGTTGTAGAATGTACAAATGAAAGCGTGTACAAATAATTTGGCTTCAAACATATGAGCAAGATAAAGAACCCTTTCAATTGAAGCAAGCAATTAATATTTTATTATCATGGTTTATGAAGTTATTCAATTTTATAATATTTCTTTTTCAAAAATACAATGTTCTGGTCTGTAGTCTGCACTTTAGAATGGAGTCGCAAAACAAAATCCAAATAGTGAGAGATGTGAGCATCCAAACCACAGTCTGAAATGGTTCAGGACTGGAACAATTTGAATATATTCATGATGAAGCTGCAGGTAGCAGATATTTTTCCCAATCCATCTAAAAGAATTTGGAATTGGACCATTGTGATAACTGCGGTACACTTCAGTATTATGTATTGTTTCATATATTTTAAGTCCCTGAGGAAGACAAACTTGAATGAATTACAACAAAGATATACTTGATGCATTGAAGGGAAGAATGACACAAAATTGTATGAACTGCATGTATTTCTTCCAATTGAGCAGATTTTCATTGATGTCAGCAAAGTAGTACATGAAAATTTCCTTTATCCCAAAAGTCTCATGAAATGTTTTACTGAGCAAATTATTTCAGTCTCGTTCTGTGGCAGTAACTCGCTTGGCCATGTAGCACAGTAAAACTCCTTATCGGTTCTAGAAAGCAGACAAAAACATAAGAAATAGCACCAGGATCTGGATGTTCTTCCTCTCGACCCTGCCTCACCGTCCGATAAGAACATGGCTGACCTGCCCAGGACTCAACTCCTCTTCCATCCCAACTTCTCAGAGCGCTCAACTTCTCTATTTCAAAAATCTTATCGACCACCTTGTTTAAATACTTTCAGTGATCTACCTTTCACAATTCTCTTGTATTCTAAACAATCGCTACCTGCTGAGAGAAGAAATTCCTTTGCATCTCCGGTTTCAATAAATGTTCCCTTCTTCTGTAACTATGTTGCTGAGTTTGAGATTTCCACACTAATGGAAACATTGTCTTCACATCTAGCCTGTCAAGCCCCCTCAAAATTTTGTGTTTCAGTAAGATCACCCCTCATTCTTCTAAACTTGAATGAATAAAGACCTTCTGTGCAACCATTCTTGATAAATCATGATCCGATGAATCAGCCCAGTGAGTCTCTTTGGAACTGCTTCCCATGGCTGTGTATCCTTTCTTGTATTTCTCCAAGTGTGACCTCCTCAATAGCCTGATCAGTTGCAAAAAAGCTTCCCCATTTTTGAACTAAAACCTCCTTCCAATAAAGGCCAAAATTCCATTTGCCTTCTTAATTACTTGAATTACCATCGTCATGGCTCACCTCAAATCCAACCTACAAAAGTGCTTTGATCCTTTGCAATTCACCTCCCACTGCAACAGGTCTCCAGTTGGTACCGTCTCCCTGGCCTGACAGTCATCCCTGGAATGTCTGGATAACAAGGATACCTACATCAGGCTTATTGATCGGAGCTCCACCCTCCACACTAATTCCAAACAATCTCCTCTGAATCGGAGACCTAGGCCTCAGCATCCCTCTCTGTAACAGGATTCTTGACTTCCTCACCCAGAGACCGCAAACAGTAAGGATAGGTGACAACACTTCCTCCACCGTAAGCCTCAACACCGGTGCCCAGCAAAGCTGCGTACTCAGGCCCCTACTCTAGACTCTTTATGCAGTCATGACTTGTTGCCCCCAACTCCATTCACAATTGTGCTGATGACGCTTCCATTGTAGGTCGGACCTCAAACAACAATAAGTCAGATTACAGGAAAAGAAATTGAGTGCTTGCTGGCATGATGGAAAAATAACAATCTGTCCATCAACATAAGCAAAATGAAGGAGCTGGTCATTGATTTCAGGAAGCTTCTGTCTGCAGCAATGGATATCAGTTTGAATAAGCGTACAAATAGATTTAAGAACAGCCTCTTACCTGTTGTGACTTTTGAACGGACCTCTCAAATGTTAATTCTGATCTTTCTCTCTCTCTCTCAGCATCTTCTCTGTGGCTGTAACACTATTCTGCACGTTGTACGGTGTGATTTGCCTATACAGCATGCAAATCAACACTTTTCACAGTATTTCAGTACATGTGACAGCAAAAAAGCAATCAGTCACCTGCATGCTAGTATGTGTTTCATGGACTAGAGCATCCAAGTCCCCTACCGTGCATTTTTTTAAGAGTCCTCCTCTATTTAAGGAAGAGTCTATCTTTTGATTCTTCCTACCAAAGTGTACTTTCCTACATTAAACTCGATCTGCCAACTTTTTTCTGACTTGCTCGACCTGTCTATCCCCTTGCAGATTCTTTATGTCCTCATGACAACATTCCCTTACTCTATTTTTGTAGCATCAGCAAATTTGGATGGATTTATGCCTTGTCCCTTCCTCTAAGTTATGAATGTAGATAGTAAATAATTGTAGTTCTAGGACTGATCCCTGTGGCACTCCACCAGTTATGGCTTTCTGGCCTGATAAAGATGGTGGTTAGAAAATAATTGGCTGAACCACTGAAATGAAAAATGTGTAAAAATATGCACTTTCATTGTTTGTGAAATACTTAAATCAGATTGTAGATAATAAAATATAAATATTACAGTCGTTCTTGATGAATACAGTTTATCATTGAGCTTTATGAAAATTCTGAATATAGTTCATGATTTATGATAGCATCAGTTTTCATGCATCTTTATCTGAGAATTCAGATTTGTTTTGTCAAAAATTGTGCTGTACCACACATGATATTTGCTAAATCTGTCCTGTCCCAGCAGTTCAACTTGTTCAGTTTTGAGATAACTTTTGTAAGGACCCCACAGTTGAGCTACCTTGCGTTGATAGCTCACGACACACTTCTTGCATTGAAACAAATGCACCTCAGACCACCTGTCCGTCTGCATTCATCATCTGCTCTGTGTCTACTCTTCCTCTTAGTCACACTGACTTCGTTATCTAGTTCCTTACAGGCTGCAGTTATTATCTTGTTACTGCCCACTAACCTGTGCATTTGGTTCCCATCCCCCTGACACACTAGTTTAAATCCTCCCCAACAGCATTAGCAAAAGCAGCCCCGAGGACATTGGCTCCAGGTGTAGACGGTCCAATTTGTAATAGTCCCACCTCCCCCAGAACCGGTCCCAATGTCCCAAAAATCTGAACCCCTCCCTCCTGCACCATCTCTCAAGCCACTCATTTATCCTGCCTATTTCTTCATTTCTACTCTGACAAGCATGTGGCACTGGTAGCAATCCTGAGATTACTACCTCTGAGGTCCTACTTTTTAACTTGGCTCCGAACTCCCTAAATTCTGCATGTAGCACCTCATTGTGTGTTTTTTTAACCCATATCATTGATGCCTATATGCACCATGACAGCTGGTTGTTCACCCTCCCCCTTCGGAATGTCCTACAGTCAATCTGACACATCTCTGACCGGTGGACCTGGGAGGCAACATAGCATGTTTTTGACCATAGAACCGCCTATCTCCTCCCCTTACAATAGAATCCCTGTGGCTATAGCCCTTCCACTCTTTTTCTTGCCCTTCCTGTTTTGGAGGGATATGACCACAGGGGACACCACTGCCTTCCTGCTTCTTTTTCTGCCTTTTGGTCACCCATTCCCTTTCTCCCTCAGCTATCCTCATTAGCGATATGACCAATTTGCTGAATGTACTATTGCGGATGCTCCAAAGTGAGTCCATCCACAGCTCCAGAGCCATCATGCGGTCTAACGAGAGCTGCAGCTGGACACGCTTCCTGCCTGTGAAGGAGTCACGGACATCAGACACGTCCCTGAGCTCCCACATTGAGCAAGAGCAGCATAACACGGGTCTGGGATCTCCTACCATTTTTAGTCTTAAGATCTACTTGGTGCTGCTATAACATCAAATATTAGATGAATGAAATGTAATAAAATTGTACCATGTACACAGATCCTTGCAAGTTACCAACCAGGTTGAGAGGGCTGTTAAGAAGGCATACAGTGTTTTAGCTTTTATTAATAGAGGGATCGAATTCTGGAACCAAGAGGTTATGGTGTAGCTGTAAAAGCTCTGCTGCAGCCGCATTTGGAGTATTGCGTCCAGTTCTGGTCACCGCATTATAAGAAGGATGTGGAAGCTTTGGAAAGTGTGCAGAGGAGATTTACTAGGATGTTGCCTGGTATGGAGCGAAGGTCTTACGAGGAAAGGCTGAGGGACTTGAGGCTGTTTTCATTAGAGAGAAGAAGGTTGAGAGGTGACTTAATTGAAACATCTAAAATAATCAGAGGAGTAGATAGGGTGGATCGGGAAAGCCTTTTCCTGGGATAGTGACGGTGAGCACGAGGGGGCATAGCTTTAAATTGAGGGGTGAAAAATACAGGACAGATGTCAGAGGTAGTTTCTTTACTCAGAGAGCAGGAAGGGAATGGAACGCTTTGCCTGCAACGGTAGTAGATTCGACAGCTTTAGGTACATTGAAGTTGTCATTGGATAAGCATTTGGACGTACATGGAATAGTGTTGGTTAGATGGGCTTGAGATCGGTATGGCAGGTCGGCACAACATCGAGGGCCGAAGGGCCTGTACTGTGCTGTTATGTTCTGTGTTCTATTTATTGTTGAACAGCAGCAGGAGGTGAGGAGGCAGAGACTGCGACCTTGAGGTCACGGAGGGAAGGAAAAAGAGGCTCTTACTTGGAGATTGAGAATCAGGAGAGGGCACAACCCAGAGGTTTGGGAGTGTAGTGAGGCTGCGAGTTTGAGGTCAAGGTGAGGAGAGGCACCAGTTGATGTAGTAGATTAAATGTAATACAGAAAATTGTGAAGTGGTTCAGTTTGGTTGGAAAAACAGTACATCAAATGGAAGGAACCATTCTGAATGGGTGCAGAAGCAGACAGGTTTTGCTGTTATGTGCATAAACCATTCAGTTAAACCACGGCTAGTCTCAACTTCAACTCTATTTGCCTGCTGAAAAGTCATGTCGACTCAAAACATTAGTTTGCTTTCTCTCCATGGCTGATGCCTGACCTACTGTGGTCTCCGGCATTTTTTGTCGTCAGTCTGTTTACCTCCCTTTCTTCTATATCCTTTCGTACCCTTAGCTATCAAAAATAATTTCAGTCACACACATTCTTATTGATCCAGCACCCACATTCTTTTACGAGAGAGTATTTGAGATCTTGACTGTTGTTTGTATTAAGATAAAAGTGCTTCCTGATTTCAGTTCTGAATGGCTTGCCATTGAATCTCATATATTAATAGATAATCTCTGGATGCAAAATGTGTTGGGCAGAAAGGCTTATTTCCGTGCAGTGTGCCACCAAGATTCTAACTCCAGACAAACATATCCATCTTCTTTGCGCTCATTCTGACTCCTACGAGCAGGGAGCTTTCCCCCCATTCCCGTTAAAACCAGTTTTGCTCGGTTCCCTGGATGCCACATTTGGTCAAATGTGGCCTTGATGTCAAGAACAATCACTGTCGCCCTTACTCCCTCACCTCTTTTGTCCATGTTTGAACCAGGGCATCAATGAGGCCAGGAGCTGGGTGGCCCTGGTCGAAACCCAACTGAGTGTTAGTGAGTAGGTGATGCCTTTATTTTCACCTACTGTAGTCCCAATCATGCAACTATGTCAATTGCTGCCCCTGCCAAGCGCTGGAAGCCTCCCCAGCGTTATCCAGACAGCAGAAAATTTGTTTCAGGAAGACGAGGACCTGCCCTGTCAAATTTCATGTGGATGTGCTGTTGCACACGCACAGAGCGTGATTGAAGGGAGTCAGCATGGCTTTCTGAGGGACGAGTCATACCCTACAAATCTGACTGAGTTCTTTGAGGAGGTCATGAGACAGGTTGATGAGGGACGAGCAGTGGATGTGGTGTACATGGACATCAGCAAAGCATTTGATAAGGTTCCCCACGGCAGGCACTTTGATGAAGTCAGGAGGTATGGAAATCAGGGTGACTTGGCTGCCTGGATTCAGAATTTGTTGGCTGACAGGATGGAGAGAGTGGTTGTAGATGGTAAATATTCTGCTTGGAGGTCAGTGCTGAGTGGTGACCCGCAGGGTTCTGTTCTTGGGCCTCTGCTGTTTGTAGTTTTTAGAAATGACTTGGATGTGGAGGTTGAGGGGTGGGTTAGTATGTTTGCTGCTGACACAAAGGTTGGAGGTGCCATTGATAGTATCGGGTTATTTCAGGCTTCAGCGAGACATTGACAGTATGCAGAGGTGGGCTGAGAAATGGCAGATGGAGTTCAACCTGGATAAATGCGAGGTGATGCATTTTGGAAGGTCGAACTTAAATGCTGAATATAGGATGAAAGGCAGATTCTTTGCAGTGTTTAGGAATAGCGGGATCTTGGTGTTCAAGTGCAGAGCTCCCTCAAAGTTGCCACACAAGTGGATAAGGGTGTTAAGAAATCAGATGGTGTTTTGGCTTTCATTAACAGGGGGATCGAGTTTAAGAGCCGCGAGGTTATGCTGCAGCTGTACAAAACCCTGGTGAGACCACACTGGAATATTGTCTCCAGTTCCGGTTGCCCTATTATAGGAAAGATGTGGAGGCTTTGGAGAGGGTGCAAAGGAGGTTTACCAGGTTGAGGAGGTTGACTGAGCTCGGACTTTTCTCTCTGGAGAGAAGGAGGAAGAGAGGTGACCTGATCGAGGTGTACAAGGTAATGAGAGGCATGGATATAGTTGATAGGCAGAGACCTTTCCCCAGGGCAGGATTGACTGCCACGAGGCATAGTTTTAAGGTGTTAGGAGGAAGGTATAGAGGAGATGTCAGAGGGAGGTTCTTCACCCAGAGAGTTGTGAGTGCATGGAATACTTTGCCAGTGGTAGTGGTGGAAGCAGAGCCATTAGTGACATTTAAGCAACTGCTGGACATGCACATGGACGCAGTGAATTGAGGGGAATGTAAGTTAGGTTCGGTTATTTTTGGATTGGGATTATTCCACGGCACAACATCGTAGGCCGAAGGGCCTGCACTGTGCTATACTTTTCTATGTTCTATGTTGTGTGTAAGAGTCAGAAGCCCAGTTGTTATTGGCTTGGCTCTTTAGCTCAGTAGCTACCCCTTAATTTTTTGATGGCCAAAAGTGGCTGGCAAAGCAGACTTGCAACTTGAAAGCATGATGACATTTGCCAGGATATGAAGCATTGACCTACATGGTTTTTTGCAGATGTCTATTGCTGCATCCATGTCTGTGAATGATTTGTGCAGCAGCCTTGAAGTTTTCACAGAGTCCTTCAGAACTTAGATGTGGACCTTGGCAACTTTAAAGAAGTCTAAAAAATATCAACACACATACATTTTGGCAATGACTGGTATGAATATCGATAGAGAGTGGATAGCCAGAGACTTTTTCCGAGGGTGAAGGTAGTTCTTATGAGGAGGCATAGTTTAAAAGTAAGTGGAGGTAGATATAGGGAAGATGTGAGAAGTAGGTTCTTTACTCAGAGAGTGGCAGGAGCGTGGAATGCATTGCCAGAGAGGGGAGTGGAGTCAGCTTCATTAGGAGCATTTAAGCAGCTATTAGACAGGCATATGGATGATAGTATAAGGTAAGGGTGGAGGTTAACTCGACGTTAGGTTGAGGGTAAAAGCTCAGCACAACACTGTGTGCTGAAGGGCCTGTCCTGTGCTGTACTGTTCTATGTTTGTATGCTCTATGAATCCGTAAGTAATTAATCTGCAAGTAGCTGACAGTGTCTTTAAATAACTCTGGCAGAGGGGTTATTCATGTTCCTGGTGATCATACTTTCAGCAATGTGTCATTGAAGGACTTTAAGCGTTGAGCTCTGATATCCCAGTATTGGCAATATCTTGCCTCCTCTACATCATTTCATCAGGTATTTGCTGCATGCAACGTAGAATTGTCAGAATAGCATCCATGGCAACTTGCGTTTGATGTGTGCTCATGAGTCAAATATACAATTTCAGATCTCAAAACCCTTTGTGGCCCTGAAAAACCAGGCGGCAAGAATGCAGGCTTTACACCAAGCGTGATTATCTGAATCGTTTCCCTCCTACTATAAAGCTGACAGTGAGACTTCCGTGAGTTCCACCAGATGCTGTTTGCCAGTTATGACAAGAATTTCATGTCGCTTTTGACCACCTACATGAGGAATGGGTAACAAATGCTGGTCCTGTCAGTGATGTTCCCATCCCTGAAAATATGTGGAAATAAATTGAACCTAGTAGTTATCATTTCCTTTTACTGCGCCTTGTATTCTTCGGCAGATATTTATCCCCCTGTATTCATTGCAGAGTAGTTGAGCATGTGTTCCAATTGAAATCGTTTGTACTAACAGTTGGGAAAAATGTATCTAAAGATTTTTTTGAATGCAGGTGATTTAAACACCGTGCGTTTTTCTGCATATCGGCCAGCAATGAAGATCCGCCGACTCCAGAAAGCGCTCTGTTGTAAGTACATCCACACATTCCAGAATTTGTAATCTCGTGCTGTGTTTTGTTGTGAGCTTCCTTGCTTGCCTGTTGTCAGAAGTCATTGATTACAATTAGCTTGGTTTTGCAGTTGTTGAGACATCAGTTCGGCATGACCTTACAACCTTCCACTCAAAGGACGTTTGTCTATAAAGTTGCTGAAAATGCAATCTGATAAGGGCAGACAGGCATCTTAGACTAGAGTGAGTGAGGAAAGCAACAGGATGTCTTCTTAATGATTGGGAAATAACTACATGAAGGACTGAGGAGGACAGTGAATTAAAAGAGGAATGGTTTGTTTCAAATCAGGTACAGCAAAAGAAATTAAGAGAACGTAAGGAAGGTTGAAATTGAAAAGGCAAGTAATGGTTTATGTTCATTGGAAACCATCAACAACAAAAGTACAATGAAGAAAGTATTTGAGAAAATACAGAAGATTTCTTCAAATGAAAGGGAGACACTGTCTTCATGATATAGCACGGAGTGCAACTTTGGCGTTTAACCACATCATCCCTTGGCCTGAAGTCACTGTACTATTTACCCATTTTATAACAGAAAAATACTTTAATGATGAGTGTCATGGAGAATTTCAGCCCAGAATATAACCATATTCTGAGCAATTGCCACAACAGCTTCTGTGACATGACTTTATAAAACATCCCAAGGCATGTCATAGGAGCTTTATAGAGTAAAAATTGATACTGAGTACTGAAAGAGATCCGAAGGTAGATGATTGAAACCTCACCAAAGAGGTAGATTTTAAGGACTGTTTTGAAGGAGGAAACAATGATGCAGAAGTTCAGCAAGGTAATTCTAAAGTTTAGGCCCGAGGAAGTTGAATGTCAGGCTGTCGATGATGGAACAGCACAAATTGTGTTGAAAGGCTGGAATTAAAGGAGCTCATGTCCTACTCGTAGCCCCTCTAGGAACATTATCAGGGGATGTGCATGGGTGTTGCCAGGTCAGGGAGGGATTTGAAAGCCAGGACAGCAATGTGAAAACCAAGGCACTGCTTAACTGTGAGCCATTGTAGATCAGAGTGCGCAGAGAAAGATGGGTGAATGGAACTTGGTGCGTGTTAAGACAGAGTCAACGGACTTTTAAATGATGCCATGTTAAAGAAAAGGAGAACTTGGGAGGCCAACTTGATATTCATAAGAATGGTCATGTTCAGAGTTAATCAATGCGGTCGGGTTTCAAAACTAACGGACTTACCTGGGGCCAAATGTTGTGGATGTGAAAATAAGTAGACT
Organism: Stegostoma tigrinum; assembly: GCF_030684315.1. NCBI lineage: Eukaryota > Metazoa > Chordata > Chondrichthyes > Orectolobiformes > Stegostomatidae > Stegostoma > Stegostoma tigrinum. Next base: position 17,630 of record NW_026728334.1, read on the forward strand.
TTGTGACATCAGGCCTATGTGGCCAGAATTTAAACTCTGGGTCAAAATAACAACTGGTACAATGAAAACTGGTAGCTAGCAAGCAGACCTCCTTTCAAGGACCAAAGATAATGGCTTCGTTCTGCACGAGATTTAATAGATGGAAACTGTCCGGTTATGTAGAGACAGTGGAAGAAATGAATGAGGGGGTGGTGAGATAGACCTAGGCATTGCCACCATGTATGTGGAAAGTGCAGTGCTTTCACATGATATTGCTCTGGGGCAGTGTTCAGATGAGAAAAGGAGTGGGATTTTACTGATTTGGCCAGACCTAGGTGATTCACACCCACAGCCATGCTGTCAAAGATTTGTGGATGCCAGAAAAACTGAACTTGACTGTTTGCAGTAAATGTACAGCATTTCAGATGTCACTTGATCCTGCAGATTGACTCCCTAGAATCTGCTTGTCAAATGATTTATATGGCTAAAAGGTTCAAGTATGAGTTTGCGCTGTGGAACTCATCTCGCACCAAAACTGGCCAGTTGTTATATCAAGATTTGGAGAAAGTATTAGTTTTTTGAAGAATGTTCTGATACAGAGAGAGCGACTAATAGTTTCCTGAAAAATCGTGGGGCATTGGCCAGGAAGTTTAACAAACAGTGGGGAAAAAAACAAACTTGACCTGAATCCTATGTTAAGTATATAATGGATTTGTTCGACAGTGAGGATATCAGAAGATATTCTCATTTTTAAGATTAGACACGCGGGATAATTTGGGTCGGATGCACTTCTTGAAGCGACCAGAAAGGTACAGAATTATCCATTGGATGTGAAAAATTTGAAATGAAGACAAAACTTTTTGAGGCTGGGGTGGGGAAGAAATGAAGGTCCGATTTTGCTCATTCAACCTCTCCCATGACAAAATGCACTTGTCGTGTCTATAAGATTGGTGACGGCACTTAAATGAAGAAAAATCAACATGGACATTTCTTCTGCTGTACATAAACCATGAACATTGAATCTCTTGGCAAGGATAATGTGACAGGGCATTTGAAAAGCCAAGTTATTGTAATTTGAATTAAGAGATCAGGCTGTAGAACCTGAGATCAATCTCAGAATAAAATGTAACAACAGCGATAGATGAGGAACCTCTTCACTCACAGAGAGGTGAACTTTGTAATTCTGTACTCCAGAAAATGTGGCGCCTCAGCCAAGAAGTATGCTCAGAACGGGGATTGACATGCTGGGGTAGTCAGTGAAGCACTATTAATGTCACAGGATTAGTAATCTGGAGGCCTGGGACAATGCTGTAGAGTATAGGCGTAAATTCCACTGTAACAGCTGATGGAATTTGAATTCAGTTCAATATAATTTTGGGGGTAGGTAGGAATGTGGAGCCGACATTGCAGTCAAGTCAGCCACGACCTTATTGAATGGTGAAGCAGGCTTGAGGGGGCCAGTTATCCAACACATGCTCAAATTGATATAATCATAAACAAAGCTGGTCTCAGTGATGGTTACACCGTCACTGTTACACTATTCACCGTTATAAAAACTTGACTCATTCACTTATGTTCTTTAAGAAAGGAGCTCTGCCATTCTTATTTGATCTCACCTCCATATGACTCCAGGTCCACAATAACGTGGTTGACACTTAACTGCACTCTGAAATAGTCAAACAATTTGGAGGAACTATGGATGGGCAGCAAATCCTGTCCTTGCTATTCCTGCTCCTTGTTGCTATGATTGTACATGCTTTAACATATTAACCAATTTCCTCTTTGAATCCATTTGAGGAGCAGTGTATATTTTGTATCGCTTGGTGATTCTCCAAGTATCTGATGGATTTTGCATAGTTCCTTCTACCTTCTAAATGTGAGCTCCTTCCAGTGTTTAACCTTTAAGGTAGGCAATCGTTCTCGAACCATTTTGATTGAATGCCTACATATTAATAGCAATCACTAACCTATCTATTATTAATTGCACATTCATAATACAAAGGGCTACATGTAAAGAAGTGTTCTGATCATCTTTTTAAAAAGCTACTTCCTGACGGTTATCATGGAGATGAGATTAGATTCCCTGCAGTGTGGAAACAGGCACTTCAGCCCATCCCCCTATAACCCACACACACCCCTGAACACTATGGGCAATTTAGCATGGCCAATCCACTGAGTCAGCACATCTTTGGACTGTGGGAGGAAACCGGAGCACCCGGAGGAAACCCACGCAGACACGGGGAGAATGTGCAAACTCCACACAGTTACCTGAGGCTGGAATCGAACCCGGGTACTTGGTGCTGTGAGGCTGCAGTGCTAACCCGCTGAGCCACTGTGCTGCCCCGATGTGTGTATTTGCTTCTAACTGTGATATCTGTCAGTCCCTGGACTGGTGTTTGATACGGGCACTCACAATGTATATCCACTTGATCCAAATGCTCTTCTATTGTTAGCCTGATAAATCAAGAAAAGGTCTGGATCCTTTTGTATATTTTTCACATCACTATATAGTTGCGAGTTTCAAATTGCAATAAGTAAAAATTCATGACAAATAAAAGCATTCCAGAATTGTTTCGACTTGATGATAAATAGTGAATATCTTTTCTTGACTGCAGCTTTCCCGCCTATCAGTGCAGGGAGGCATTGCTTAGCAAGGTTGGAAGAGGAATATTACTGTTCCAATTAGTTACATTTAATTTATCACCATTGAAGCTCGCGTTAGTTAGTCTGCTTTTTTCCAATATATTTAATCTGAAGTTATGACAGATGATTTGGTTTGTAGATCTCCAATTACCTCTCTACTGTAGAACCCAGTTTTGAAACAATTGATATAAGGCACTTATTGTACTGTCACTGATGCTGTCATTATACTACCAGAGTATGGCTGTAATGCTGAATTACTTTAGCCTGCCTTCATGAAGCAGTGCAATCTTTCCTAGATAAGGATGAGGGGAAGGTGCACATAAAAGACTGATTTATAAAATTGAGATTCATGGAATATATAGGTCACTATCAAATTTGGTTAAAAAAGATGGCTGAAGGACAGAAGCAGCAAGTTATGATAAATAGATGAGAAGATCGCTATTAGCAGTTTCCCAAGTATTAGGACACTGATTTTTGGAGATAGATACATGATTTGAATTTGGGAATATGGCATACAGAAGGCCCTTCAGCCAATCAAGTCTATGCAAACCTAACTGCACTAATCCCACTTTGCAGCACTTGGAGAATAACCTTTAATTTCATGTGCTCATCCCAGCACTTTGTTAAAAGTTGTGAGCTCTCTTGTCTCAATGACCCTTCTGGGTAGTGCATTCCAGATTACCACCACCCTCTGGGTAAAAATATTTTTCCTCAAATCCCCTCTACATCTCCTGCCCTTCACCTCATAATTGTGTCTCCTTGTTATTGACCCTTCAACTAAGGATACAGCTGCTTGCTAACCTTGCCCCTCCTAATCTTCTGCACCTCAGTCACGTCCCTCCTCAGCCTTCTCTGCTCTAAAGACGACAACCTGAGCTTATCCAGCCAGTCTTCATAGCTGAAGTGCTCTGCCCCAGGCAATATCCTAGTGAATAATCTCTGCACCCCCTCCAATTCAATCACATCCTTCCAACAGCATGGTGATGAGAACTGCATACAGTTTTCCAACTTTGGCGAAACCACAGTTCTATACAATTCCAACGTAACCTTCCAGCTGAAACCATCTGTGCCATGACTGATAAAGGCAAGTTCTCAGCACGCATTCTTAATAATCCTGTTAACCTGTCCTGCCACCTTCAAGGTTCTGTGGACAAGCACCCCATGATCCGTCTGTGTCCCCTAAGCATCCTAGTGTCTTGCCATTCATTGAGTACCTCCTTGTCTTGTGACTTCTTCCGATGTGCATCACCTGATATGTTTCAGGATTAAATTCTGTCTGCCACTGATCTGCTCATCTGACCAACCCATCTATATCTCATTATGCTATATATATCACGAACAGTGAGGGACCCAATATGGAACATTGCAGTACGCCATTTGACACAAGCTTTCAGTCGCACAAACAGCCTTCTACCTCTGTGCTCTGTCTCGTACCACTATGCCATTTTAGAACTACCTTATCGCAACAGCCAGTGGTGCCAGATGTGTTTACCTTTATTATCAGTCTCACATGTGGGACCTTGTCAAAGGCGTTTTTGAAATCCATACAAACTACATCAGCTGCAATGTAAGCATAGAGCACAGAAGCAGAAATAGGCCATTCAGCCCTTTGAATCTGCCCTGCAATTCAAAGAGACCATGGCAGAACAGTTAATTGTATCAGAGATAATGGGAACTGCAGATGCTGGAGATTCCAAGATAATAAAATGTGAGGCTGGACGAACACAGCAGGCCAAGCAGCATCTCAGGAGCACAAAAGCTGACGTTTCGGGCCTAGACCCTTCATCAGAGAGGGGGATGGGGACAGGGAACTGGAATAAATAGGGAGAGAGGGGGAGGAGGACCGAAGATGGAGAGTAAAGAAGATAGGTGGAGAGAGTGTAGGTGGGGAGGTAGGGAGGGGATAGGTCAGTCCAGGGAAGACGGACAGGTCAAGGAGGTGGGATGAGGTTAGTAGGTAGCGGGGGGTGCGGCTTGGGGTGGGAGGAAGGGATGGGTGAGAGGAAGAACCGGTTAGGGAGGCAGAGACAGGTTGGACTGGTTTTGGGATGCAGTGGGTGGGGGGGAAGAGCTGGGCTGCTTGTGTGGTGCAGTGGGGGGAGGGGACGAACTGGGCTGGTTGAGGGATGCAGTAGGGGAAGGGGAGATTTTGAAACTGGTGAAGTCCACATTGATACCATATGGCTGCAGGGTTCCCAGGCGGAATATGAGTTGCTGTTCCTGCAACCTTCGGGTGGCATCATTGTGGCAGTGCAGGAGGCCCATGATGGACATGTCATCAAGAGAATGGGAGGGGGAGTGGAAATGGTTTGCGACTGGGAGGTGCAGTTGTTTTTTGCGAACTGAGCGGAGGTGTTCTGCAAAGCGGTCCCCAAGCCTCCGCTTGGTTTCCCCAATGTAGAGGAAGCCGCACCGGGTACAGTGGATGCAGTATACCACATTGGCAGATGTGCAGGTGAACCTCTGCTTGATGTGGAATGTCATCTTGGGGCCTGGGATGGGGGTGAGGGAGGAGGTGTGGGGACAAGTGTAGCATTTCCTGCGGTTCTCACACACCACCCTACCAACCTCCGGATGCAACGCATTATCCTCCGACACTTTCGCCATTTACAATCCGACCCCACCACCCAAGACATTTTTCCATCCCCTCCCCTGTCTGCTTTCCGGAGAGACCACTCTCTCCGTGACTCCCTTGTTCGCTCCACACTGCCCTCCAACCCCCCACCACACCCGGCACCTTCCCCTGCAACCGCAGGAAATGCTACACTTGTCCCCACACCTCCTCCCTCACCCCCATCCCAGGCCCCAAGATGACATTCCACATCAAGCAGAGGTTCACCTGCACATCTGCCAATGTGGTATACTGCATCCACTGTACCCAGTGCGGCTTCCTCTACATTGGGGAAACCAAGTGGAGGCTTGGGGACCGCTTTGCAGAACACCTCCGCTCAGTTCGCAAAAAACAACTGCACCTCCCAGTCGCAAACCATTTCCACTCCCCCTCCCATTCTCTTGATGACATGTCCATCATGGGCCTCCTGCACTGCCACAATGATGCCACCCGAAGGTTGCAGGAACAGCAACTCATATTCCGCCTGGGAACCCTGCAGCCATATGGTATCAATGTGGACTTCACCAGTTTCAAAATCTCCCCTTCCCCTACTGCATCCCTCAACCAGCCCAGTTCGTCCCCTCCCCCCACTGCACCACACAACCAGCCCAGCTCTTCCCCCCCACCCACTGCATCCCAAAACCAGTCCAACCTGTCTCTGCCTCCCTAACCTGTTCTTCCTCTCACCCATCCCTTCCTCCCACCCCAAGCCGCACCCCCCGCTACCGACTAACCTCATCCCACCTCCTTGACCTGTCCGTCTTCCCTGGACTGACCTATCCCCTCCCTACCTCCCCACCTACACTCTCTCCACCTATCTTCTTTACTCTCCATCTTCGGTCCTCCTCCCCCTCTCTCCCTATTTATTCCAGTTCCCTGTCCCCATCCCCCTCTCTGATGAAGGGTCTAGGCCCGAAACGTCAGCTTTTGTGCTCCTGAGATGCTGCTTGGCCTGCTGTGTTCGTCCAGCCTCACATTTTATTATCTCAGAACAGTTAATTCTCAAGTCTACTTTCCTGCCTTTTCCCAATATCCGCTGTCTATCTCAACCTTAAATTTACTTCATGACCAGCCTCAATAGTCTTTTGTGGCAAAGAATTCCACAGATTTTCAACCCTCAGAGGGAAGAAATTCCTCCCAATCTCTGTCTTAAATGTGTGACCCCTTATTCTGAGATTATGCCCTCTGGTCCTAGATTCTCCCACAAGGGAAAACAAACTCTCTGCATCTAACCTGTCAAGAATCTTGTAAGTTTCAATCAGGTGGCGTCTCATTCTTCTGTATTACAACGAGAACAGACTCAATCTTCTTAACCTCCTGGAACTTATTTGAACTTCCTCCACATCCTTAGATATGTGTCCCAAAACTGTTCCGGTGTTACAGCTGAGATCTGACAATTGCCTCGTACAATTTTAACAAAACCTCTGTACTTTTATATTCCATTCCATTTGCCTTCCTCATTACCCAATGAACTTGGATACTTGCTTTTTGTGATTCGTAGACGAGAATATTTAAATCCCTCTGTTCTGTAGCTTTCTGCAGTCATTCTCCATTAAATAATAGCCAGCTTTTCTATTCTTCCTGCCAAAATACATCAGCTCAGATTTCCCTACATTATATTCCATCTGCTAAGTTTTTGCCCATTTGCTTAGCCTGTCAATATCTCTCTGCAGACTTTTTGATTAATCCTTACTAATTGCCTTCCCACATGGTTTTGTGTCATCAGCTACAGTATATTCTCTTTCGTCATTCAAGGCATTAATGTATTTCATAAATAATTGTGTCCCCAGCACTAATCTGTGCGGCGCTCTGCTAGCTGCAGGTTGCCAGTCTGCAAATGCCTCCCTTGTCCCAATTCTGTCTTCTATGAGTGAGCCAGTCCTCTGTTCATGATAATATACGACAGCAACATCATGGACTATTATCTTATTAAGTAGCCTAATGTGTTATAGCTTATCAAAACCCTTGTGAAAATCTGGGCACCTACATACCTTGCAAAATTGTATCAGAATTGTGAAGTGTGACCTCACTTTGATGAAGCCATGCTGATCAAACCTTGCATTTCCAAGTGGAGATGAATTCTCTCCTCCAGAATTTCCCCAGTTGTTTCCCTCCCACTGACGTGAGATTCATTGGTCTGTAATTCCTGATATATCTCTCTCTCGCTCCTTGAAAAATGGTACCACATTAGTTGTCCTCTACCAATTCCCCTGTAGCCAGAGAAGAATTGAAAGTTTGGGTCAGAGCCCCTGTAATTTCCTCTCATCTCTCATTGCAGCATACGATACAACCCCTTCAGACCGAGAGAATTATTTACTTTTAGGCCTGGCAAAGCCTCACTCCCTCCGTCAGTCTGCTCAAGTACCTCAGTCCCTGTCCCCAAGTTCTCTACCTCCATCTTCCTCCTCTTGAATGTAGACTAAAGTGAAACATTCTACCAGTGTCCTTCTGTACGGTATAAAGTTTGCCCCCGGACCCTAATGGGCCCCATTCTTTCTCTGGTTATCTTCTTCCCCTAAATGTACTTGTGAAATATCTTGGGATCTGTCAAATTTTATCTTCATGTTTTTTCATGCGCCTGTTTCCTCCGAACTGCTTTAAGTTCCCTCTGAGCTTTCTATACTCCACTGGGGCCTCCATCATTTGCTCCCTTTGCACCTACTGAAAGCCTTTTTTTTGTTCTTAACCAATTCTGAATATTCCTACACATCCAGGGTTCTTTGTCTTGTTATTTCCAAATTTCATCCCAAAGGAAACATGTTGGGCCTGTGCTTTCCCCATTTTCTTCTCAATCACACCTTCACTTTCTACTGTAGAATTTGCCAGACGTAGCTGAACCTGGTCTACTTTGGTCAGATCCTGCTTTATTTTAATAGCATCTGCCTTCCTCCAATCCAAAATTATTTTTTTTGCAAACTACCATTTTCTTTTTCATAACAGTGGTTGTTATCACTAAATTCTGCCCACTACCACCTTAAACAACTTGGCAACTTTGTTCCCAAGAATTAGATCTGGGACTGGACTGTCCCTTGATGGACCTTCTATATGTTGACACAATAAACTCTGCTGAACGCGTATTTAGAAATCCAACTCCTCTTTACACTCGATAACAAGGTGGACATTATTTTAAAATGAAAGGCAGTAGGTTTAAAGGGGATGAGGGGAAAACCTTTTTCACCCAGAGGGGTCTAAAATGCACTCTCTGGGATTATAGTTGAGACGGGAAATCTCAGAATCTTTAAAAAGCACTTGACGTGTCATTACGTTCAAGGCTATGACCTAGTGTGTTGACAGTGGGTCTAGTGTATTTCGTAGTATGTCCTTGATAGTGCAGACTCAGTGGGTTGAAGGGCCTCATATATTGTATGATTCACTGATTATGACTATCTCAAACAATGTTGAGGAAGTTGAAATCCCCTGGTATAGTTACCATCTTATTATTGCACACCTCAACATGAGTAATAGAGCGTGAAGTTCCAAAATTTACCACGATTGCCAAGCTTGCAGGAGCCCAAACAATGAGGATGATTCTGATCAGCTGCAATAGGCCACCAGAATGGGAAATGACACGGCAGATAGAGTTCAATACAGCAAAACGTGAGGGGATCTGGGATACAGTGTGGTTTAGTCAGCAGTGGCCCTCCTCCTGAGTCAGAAATGTTGGTGTGATTCTCACTCCGAGACAGAAGGACCCAGTATTCAGTGCAGGAAAGCAAACTTGTGTGGTAATGAATCCTCAGCCTGGATCGACGGGTTAGGTTAGTGGCAGATATATCTACGAAATCAAAAGATGATAATTGCAAAGAGTGGTGATCTTTGCTCACTGTTCTGAGTTCAGTCACTAGACCCGAAACGTTAACTCTATTTTTCCCTTCACGGATGCTGCCAGACCTACTGGGATTTTTCCAGCAACTTTGCTCTTGTTCTTTTTGTTGTTGATCAACTTGCATTGTGTTACCCCATATAAAATGTGAAATGTCAAAAGCAAAACAAAACGATGCATGAGGTGAAGCAGTTTAACTAAAGGGATAGTGGCAAACAATAAATACTCGAAAGACATTGTTCCAAAGAGTGTGTGAGGACTGAAAAACCCAGGAATGTAGGGGTCATAAAGCCATAAAATGAAGGAATGGAAGTAGGCTTTTTAGCCCATTGAATTTGCTTCACCATTCGATCAGATCATGGCTATCTCTGTTTTGAATATTCTTAGTAACCCAGCTTCAACAGGCCTCTGGAGTAAACAATGCCACAAAATCAAGCCATCAGAGGAAATAAATTCATTTTCATCCCTGTCTTAAATATGTCACACCTTATTCTGAGATGATGCCCTTTTGGTCGTAGATTCTCCTCCAAGAGGAACCAAACTTTCTGCATCGACACTAACAAGCCCCCTAAGAATCCTGTACGTTTTAATAAGGTAACCTTTTACTCTTCTAAATTCGAAAGAGTACAAGTCCAACCTATTTGACCTCCTTAGAAAGAAGATCCTTCTGTACCTAGAATCAACTTAGTTAACCTTCTCTGGACTGCCTCCAATATTGAGATTTCTTTCCTTTGATGAAGGGCCAAAACTATTTGCTGTGTTTGATATGTGGTCTGTCTCGTACTTTGTATTGTTTCAGCAATACTTCCCTCTTCTTTTATTCCATTCCTTTTAAAGGCCAACAGGACACCTCCTTCTTAGTTGCTGAGCATGGTTGCTAACTTCTTATGATTCATGCACAAGGAGCTTCAAATTCCTCCTGCACTGCAGCTTTCTGCAATCTTTTTTCCATTTTAATAACATATAGCTCTTTTATTCTTCTTGCCAAAGTGCACAACCTGACATTTTCCACATTATATTCTATCCGCCAAGTTTGTGGCCATTCACTTTCCACGGAAACATAAGAAGTAGAATGAGAAATGGGCCATTTGGCCCTTCAGGCTTGCTTTATCATTCATTATGAATATATCCAATCATCCAACACAGTAGCCTGTTCCTCCTTTAACCTTATATCCTGTGATCCACTTAGTTCCAAGTGCTAAACCCAAACTCCTTTTTGAAACTGTGCAATGTTTTAGCATTGATTGATTTCTGTGGTAGTGAATTCTGTAGGCTCATCAGTCTCTGGGTGAAGAAATATCTCCTCATCTTAGTTTAAGGGTATGAAGAATGACTGTGACTCCTTTGTTCTGTACATCCCTGCCATCAAGAACATCTGCCCTCCATTTGACTTGTTTAGTCCTGTAAGAATTTTAAGCTTCGATGAGAAGCCCCTTCATTCTTCTGAATGCCAGTGGTATAATCTTATCTGACGCAACCTCTCCTAATATGCCAGTCTGCCTTCCAGGAATCAGTCTGCTAAACCTTTGCTGCACTGTCCCTAGAACAAGAGTGTGCTTCCTCAGATAAAGAGGCCGAAACTGCACGTAATATTCTTGGTATGTAATTGCAGCAAGACATCCCCACTCCTGAATGCAAATTCTCTCACTATGAAGGCCCTTCTGCTATTTGCCATCTTTACTGCTTGCTGCACCTGCATGCTTACCTTCAATGACTTAAGTACAGGTTTGCCCAGATCTTATTCTACATACCCATGTCTTAATTTATATCCATTCAGGTAATGATCTACCTTTCCGTTTTTGCTCCCAAAGTGAATAATCTCACATATATCCGTGTAATACTGTATCTGTCTCACATTTGCCCAGTCATTCAGCTTGTCCCAATGACACTGAAGCATCTCTGCATCCTCCTTACAGCTCACCCTCTCATCCAGCTTTGTGTCATCTGCAGATGTGGAGATAGTGCATTTGATTCCTTCGTTTGAATAGGTGGGTAGCCGGAGTCTGAGCACAGATCCTTGCGACACACCACCTGTCTCTGCCTTTGGAAAAAGACCATTTATTCCTATCCTTTGATACTTGCTGACCAGTTTTATTTCCATCTCAGTATATTGCGACAATCCCATGGGCTTTAATTTAAAGCACTAATCTCTTGTGTGGGATTTTGTTAAAAGCCTTCTGAAAGCCCAAAGAAGCCACATCTAGTGGTTCCCCCCTCATCAACTGAATGAGTTACATCCACAAAGAATCCCAAAAGATTGTCAAGTATGATTTCCCTCTATCCCTTTCATAAATCCATGCTGTCCCTGTTTGATCTTGCCACAGTTCAGCTGTTAAATATTTTATAGTAAAGAGACCTGAAATTCCTCCACCCAGAGAATCCATTGTTCCTGGTATTATGGCAGGGTGTGGGAATGTCCTTCGTTGCCTGAGGAGCCTGGTACCGCTAGAGAAACCGGGTTTCAAAACTTATGAAGAAATGGTAGGAATAGTGGCAGCTGAGAGATGAGCACCAACACAGACTCACAACTGCCATTGGTGCGAAAGAGCACTTCAATCAACAGCAAATTGCTGGTATAAATTAGTCGTATGCAGAAACTGCGGCAATAAAGGGCCCATTGAATGGGTGTGTTTGAGAAAGAAATATGAACAGTGTACAGCAAAAGTACTGAAAGTGAAGAGTTGGAAAAAAATCTACATGTAACAATGACAGCATGGATAATCTGCTAGTTTCACTGGGAGGACCATGGCTGGAAAAAAAATCAAACTCAGTTGGGTTGAACTAAGTTGCTTGTCAGATTCTGAAACTGATTCATTGCAAAATTCTAAAGAAGCGTGCAATTATTTTCATCGGGATCTGGGAGACATGGAGAAGACATCTGTCGAATTGAAAATCAAGTGTGAGAGTCCAGCAAAATGTTGCAAGGCAAGATCAGTGCCTCGTGCAATCAGACTAAAGCTTGAGGCAGAATTAAACCTACTTGACAGGGCTCAGAAAGGATTTCCAATGATGTTGCCAGGGTGGAGGATTTGAGCTATGGGGAGGCTGAATAGACTACTTTCCCTGCAGTTTTGGAGGCTGAGGGGTGAACTTGGAGGTTTATGAAATCATGAGGGGCATGGAGAGGATGAATAGCCAAGGTCTTTTCCTTCGAGTAGGGGAGTCAAAAACTAGAGGGCATAGCTTTAAGGTGAGGGGGAAAGATTTAAAATGAACGTAAGGGGCAACGTTTTCCAAGCCGAGGATGGTGTGTGTAAGGAATGAGCTGCTGGAGGAACTGGCGGAAGCAGGTACAATTAGAATATTTAAAAAGCACTTGGATGGGTACATGAATAGGAAGGGTTTAGAGGATATGGGCCAAATACTGGTAAATGGGATTAGAAAAATAAGGATATTCTGTTCACGTAGATGAGTTGGACCAAAGTGTTCTGTTTCCATGCTGTACGTCTCTATGACACTATGACCATAATTGAGTGACACTGGTCAAGATGGGAATCCTTGAATCCAAAAATGATTGGCCCACACCTATCATTCCACTGATAGATGGAGTATACATCTGCGCTGCTTACAAGTTCGCTACTAATCCAGCACTATGTGCTGAGCAGTATGCTTTGCTTGTAATCGATGACCTACTTGTTGGACCAGCTAGAGGTCTGCTTTTCAGTAAGATTGAACTTAGTCAAATCTATCTCCAGATTAATAGAGTTCCTGAGTCACGGAAATACTTGATTATTGTAACACGTAAAGTAGTATTCAATAACAAGAGATTTCCATTTGAAATCCATCCTTGCTTGGATTATTCTAACATGCCATGGATCAGATTTGAAGTGGATTGAAAGGAGTCTAGTGTTGCCAAGACAATATTTTACTCACAGGGAGAACCTAAAAAAGAGCACCCTCACAAGTTAGATTTGAAGAAGTGAGGAAAAATGACTATGATTTTAAAAAATAATTTCCATACAATACTAAGGCCATATCATTGATGCCGTGGGATTATACAAGCCCCCTTCAAAAGTAAAAACTGAAGTTCACTGTGGGATGCTGTAAATCAGAAACTGAGAGATTGCTGAAGGATTTTAGATTACCTTTGCCAAATGAGTTGACAACGAACAGTCCCTATGTAGACATTTTCTACTTCGAGCAAGTAGGGAACACTCTGGCAACGGTAGGACAAATTAAGAGAGACAGTCAAAATGACCCACGACTACGTGAGTGGTGGGTGTGGTACTGCAAAGGGAGCAACCGGAACTGAAACCATTTGTCACGTGGAAGCTAGAACTATCTATACAAGGAGGAGGTCTCCTGTGGGGAATGAGGGTCATCACTCCATCACAGCTAAGGAAACGCATGTTTAAAGGTCAGGATCGGGATTCCCGGAAGGTATGTTGCCTCCCTGGTGCCAGGGTCCGGGACGTCTCCGATCAGGTGTATAAGGTTCTAAAAGGGGAGGGCGAACAGCCAGAAATCGTGTTACGTATTGGCACTAATGATAAAGCCAGAAAAAGGATTGAGGATATAAAAAGTGATTTCAGGGAGTTAAGATGGAAGCTGCAAAGCAGGACGAACAGAGTAGTGTTCTCTCGTTTACTACCGGTGCCACGAGATAGCGAGGCGAGGAACAGGGAGCGGGCGCAGCTTAACACGTGGCAGCGCAGCTGGTGTAGGAGGGAGGGCTTCAGTTATGTAGACAATTGGGATGCCTTCTGGGGAAGGTGGGACGTGTACAAGACGGACGGGTTGCATCTGAACTGGAAGGGGACCAATGTCCTGGGTGGAAGGTTTGCTCGAGTAGTTCGAGACGGTTTAAACTAGTATGGCAGGGGGTTGGGAACCTGAGCTGTATACCAGAGGGGAGAGTTGATGCAGGTGAGGCAGTAGCAAGAGGTAGACCAGCTAGTGGGAAGGATTTTCCTGGGAAGGAACCAAGGGATCAGTTCAAGTGTGTTTGCTTTAATGCAAGGAGTATCAGGAATAAAAGTGATGAACTTAGAGCATGAATCAGTACCTGGTGCTATGTTGTTGTGGCCATAACAGAGACATGGGTTTCTCAGGGGCAGGAATGGTTGCTGGATGTTCCAGGGTTTAGAACATTTAAAAAGAATAGGGAGGGGGGAGAAAGAGGAGGGAGTGTAGCACTACTAATCAGAGATGGTATCACAGCTACAGAAGCTTCCATTGTCGAAGAAGATCTGCCTACTGAGTCAGTATGGGTGGAAATTGGGAACAGCAAGGGAGTAGTCACCTCGTTAGGGGTTTACTACAGGCCCCCCAATAGCAGCAGGGAGATTGAAGAAAGCAGAGGTCGGCAGATTTTGGACAAGTGCGGACGTAGTCATGTTGTTGTCATGGGTGACTTTAACTTTCCCAATATTGATTGGAACTTCCTTCGAGCAGAAGATTTGAATGGAGCTGTTTTTGTAAGGTGTGTTCAGGAGGGTTTCCTAACTCAGTACGTTGACAGGCCGATGAGGGGAGAGGCCATTCTAGACTTGGTGCTCGGAAACGAGCCGGGGCAGGTATCAGATCTTGTGGTGGAGAGCATTTTGGTGATAGTGACCATAACTGCCTCACATTCTACAGAGCTATGGAGACGGAGAGGATTAGGCAAAATGGGAGGATATTTAATTGGGGAAGAGGAAACTATGATGCGATTGGACATGAGTTAGGAAGCATGGACTGGGAGCAGTTGTTGCATGGTAAAGGCCCTATAGACATGTGGAGATGGTTTAAGGAACAGTTGTTGCGAGTGAAGAATAAATATTTCCCTCTGAGACAGGCAAGAAGGGGTAAGATAAAGGAACCTTGGATGACGAGAGCGGTGGAGCTTCTAGTGAAAAGGAAGGAGGTAGCTTACATTAGGTGGAGGAAGCTAGGGGCAACCTCAGCTCTAGAGGATTACAGGCAGGCGAGGAAAGAGCTCAAAAATGGTCTGAGGAGAGCCAGGAGGGGGCACGAGAAAGGCTTGGCAGAACGGATTAGGGAGAACACAAAGGCATTTTACACTTAGGTGAGGAATAAGAGAATGGTCAAAGAAAGAGTCGGGCCGATCAGGGATAGCATAGGGAACTTGTGTGTGTGGAGTCTGAGGAGGTAGGGGAAGCCCTAAATGAGTTTTTTGCTTCTGTCTTTACGAAAGAAACGAACTTTGTAGTGAATGAAACCTTTGAAGAGCAGGTGTGCTTGCTGGAATGGAGAGAGATAGAGGAAGCTGATGTGCTGAAAATTTTGTCAAACATTAAGATTGACAAGCCGCCAGGCCTGGACCAGATTTGTCCCCGGCTGCTTTGGGAAACGAGAAATGCAATTGCTTCGCCACTTGCGAAGATCTTTGCATCCTCGCTCTCCACTGGAGTCGTACCTGAGGACTAGAGAGAGGCAAATGTAATTCCTCTCTTCAAGAAAGGAAATAGGGAAATCCCCGGCAATTACAGACCAGTAAGTCTCATGTCTGTCATCTGCAAGGTGTTAGAAAGGATTCTGAGGGATAGGATTTAAGACCATCTGGAAGAGCATGTCTTGATTAAATGCAGTCAACACAGCTTTGTGAGGGGCAGGTCATGCCTCACAAACCTTATCGAGTTCTTTGAGGATGTGACTAGAAAAGTTGATGAGGGTCGAGCTGTGGATGTGGTGTATATGGACTTCAGCAAGGCATTTGATAAGGTTCCCCATGGTAGGCTCATTCAGAAGGTCAGAAGGAATGGGATACAGGGGAACGTACCTGTCTGGATACAGGACTTGGATGAGGGGATTGAAGGATGGGTCAGCAAGTTTGCAGACGACACGAAGGTCGGAGGTGTTGTTGACAGTATAGAGGGCTGTTGTAGGCTGCAGCGGGACATTGACAGGATGCAGAGATGGGCTGAGAGGTGGCAGATGGAGTTCAACCTGGATAAATGCGAGGTGATGCATTTTGGAAGGTCAAATTTGAAAGCTGAGTACAGGATTAAGGATAGGATTCTTGGCAGTGTGGAGGAACAGAGGGATCTTGGTGTGCAGATACATAGATCCCTGAAAATGGCCACCCAAGTGGACAGGGTTGTTAAGAAAGCATATGGTGTTTTGGCTTTGATTAGCAGGGGGATTGAGTTTAACAGTTGTGAGATCTTGTTGCAGCTCTATAAAACTTTGGTTGGACCGCACTTGGAATACTGCATCCAGTTCTGGTCACCCTATTGTAGGAAAGATATGGATGCTTTGGAGTGGGTTCAGGGGAGGTTTACCAGGATGCTGCTTGGACTGGAGGGCTTATCTGACGAAGAGAGTTTGACTGAGTTCGGACTTTGTTCATTGGAGAAAAGGAGGAGGAGGAAAGGGGACCTAATTGAGGTATACAAGATAATGAGAGGCATAGATAGAGTTGATAGCCAGAGACTATTTCCCAGGGCAGAAATGGCTAACACGAGGGGTCATAGTTTTAAGTTGGTTGGAGGAAAGTAAAGAGGGGATGTCAGAGGAGGGTTCTTTACACAGAGAGTTGTGAGAGCATGGAATGCGTTGCCAGCAGCAGTTGTGGAAGCAAGGTCATTGGGGACATGTAAGAGACTGCTGGACATGCATATGGTCACAGAAATTTGAGGGTGCATACATGAGGATCAATGGCCGGCACAACATCGTGGGCTGAAGGGCCTGTTCTGTGCTGTACTGTTGTCTGTTCTATGTTCTAACTTTGGATTGTTGGACTCAAAGCATTGGCTTTGTTTTCTCTTCACTGATGCTGCCAGGCCTGTTGAGTTTTTTTGTTTCATAATCAAGCTTCTGCTTTTGAACATTTCAGCCTCCTGGTCGTTCTTGGAACTGAATAGCCTTCCCACTTATTTTTATGTCATCTGCAAACCTGGCAATAGTATGTTTGCTTCAAGTATATAAGTCAGTAATATTTTGACAATAAGTATGGATCCAGCACTGATCCCTGTGGTACTCCATTAGTTACACCTCCCTTCAGCCCAACTAACACTTCCGTCATCTACGATCCGACCCCAGCACCCAAGACATTTTTCCATCCCCACCCTTGTCTGCCTTCCCGAGTGACTCCCTTGTCCACTGCACACTCCCCTCCAATCCCACCACACCCAGCACGTTCCCGTGCAAACGCAGGAAGTGCTACACTTGCTCCCACACCTCCTCCCTCACCCCCATCCAAGGCCCCAAGATGACTTTCCATATTAAGCAGATGCTCACCTGCACATCTGCCAATGTAGTATACTGTATCCACTGTACCCGGTGTAGCTTCGTCTACATTGGGGAAACCAAGCGGAGGCTTGGGAAGCGCTTTGCAGAACACCTCCACTCGGTTCGCAATTTCGTGAGAGAGAAAAAGTTTGAGAGGTGACTTCATTGAAACATATAAAATAATCAGAGAGTTGGAGCCTTTATCCTTTATCCGGCAAGCACGAGGGGGCATAGCTTTAAATTGAGGGGTGAAAGATACCGGACAGATGTCAGTGGTGGTTTCTTTACTCAGAGAGTAGTAAGGGAATGGTACGCTTTGCCTGCAACAGTAGTAGATTCACCAACTTTAGGTACATTTAAGTCGTCATTGGATAAGCATATGGACATACATGGAATAGTGTAGGTTAGATGGGCTTCAGATCAGTATGACAGGTCGGCACAACATCAAGGGCCGAACGGCCTGTACTGTGCTGTAATGTTCTCTGTTCTATAAACACGTACACCCCCCAGTTGCGAACCATTTTAACTCCCCCTCCCATTCCTTAGACGACATGTCCATCATGGGCGTCCTGCAGTGCCATAATGATGCCACCCGAAGGTTGCAGGAACAGCCACTCATATTCCGCTTGGGAACCCTACAGCCCAATGGTATGAATGTGGGCTGCATAAGTTTTAAAATCTCCCCCTCCCCCACTGCACCCCAAAACCAGCCCAGCTCATCCCCTCCCCCCACTGCATCCCAAAACCAGCCCAGCTCATCCCCGCCTACCTAACCTGTTCTTCCTCTCACCTAACCCCTCCTCCCACCTCAAGCCACACCTCCATTTACCACTTACTAACCTCATCCCGCCTCCTTGATCTGTCTGTCCTCCCTGGACTGACCTATCCCCTCTCCACCTCCCCACCTACACTCTCCTCTCCACCTATCTTCTCCTCTATCCATCTTCGGTCCGCCTCCCCCTCTCTCCCTATTTATTTCAGAACCCTCTCCCCATCCCCATCTCTGATGAACAGTGTCGGCCCAAAACTTCAGCTTTTGTGCTCCTAAGATGCTACTTGGCCTAGACAATAAAATATGAGGCTGGATGAACACAGCAGGCCCAGCAGCGTCTCAGGAGCACAAAAGCTGACGTTTCGGGCCTAGACCCTTCATCAGAGTTTATTATCTTGGATTCTCCAGCATCTGCAGTTCCCATTGTCACTGCTACTTGGCCTGTTGTGTTCATCCAGCTTCACACTTTGTTATCTTGGATTCTCCAGCATCTGCAGTTCCCATTTTCTCTCCCTTCAGCCCAACTGCCTATTTTCTATTCTTTGACCAATTCTGAAAACATGCTAATATACTATCCCAAAATTATGTGTTTTTTTTCTCATATTAGGTAAACTTAGGGCGATATTTTTTCAAGTGCCATTTTAAAATCCAAACACAATACTTCTACTGGTTCTGTTTTATCCATCCTGTCTGTTACTTACTCAAAGAATTTTTAAAAAATTGTCAGGCACAATTTCCCCACCATGAAGCCATGCTGACTTTGCTTGATTATATTATCTACTTCCACAGTTATGGACTAGACCAAGTCCCCAACACATATGTATCAAGGAGATAACCTAGACTCCAACTTTTATTTAAAGACAAGTCTCGGGTGCTGTGTTCTAGATGTAAATCGATTAGGCACACCACTCAGATTTAAGCAAAACCACTTTCCCCCTAGTTAAAATGCAAACAAAAGAAAGAAGAATTGAGATTAGTTTAACTCTACTGGAAAACTTAATTGAATAATATATTACTTAACTACCAAACAACAACTGTTCCAATATAATAATATCCCATAAACACACCTTGGCAAAGACAAAGTCAGTAAAACAGATTGTCTCACATGATTCTGGTCACAGAAAGAGAACCCCTGCTTTTAGCTGTAACGCAGAGAGAGATGGGGAGATACGGAGAGAGATAACAGCTTCCACGGCCAACTTCAAACCTCAACAACTGTCGAAATCTAAACTAAAACCTTGGTTCTGTGGGAGCCTGACATGACCCATTCATACTGAGATAGTAAGAACTGCCGATGCTGGAGAATCTTGGATAACAAGGTGTAGAGCTGCATGAACACAACAGGCCAAGCAGCATCAGAGGAGCAGGAAAGCTGATGTTTTGGGTCGAGACCCTTCTTCGGAAGTTACCCATCCCCAAGGCCTCTCGAGCTGTTTATTGGTTTAGAGAAGAACACAAGCCAGGACAAAATACACCTCTTAAAGCCATAGTATTGCCAGACCACATGACCTGCTGTTGCATCTTTTATAACAGACTGCAATATTTTCCTAATGAGAGGTTGCCTATTTTTTGTCATCCTTCCTTTTCATATGAAGTTGTTACATTGGCAGTATTCCAATCTACTGCTTGAAATGTTCCAGATTCCCGGGATATTTGGAAGATTACTGCTAGTGCATCCAGTATCTCTGGAGCTACATCTTTTAATATCCTAGTGCAGGGTACATCAGGTCCAGGATACCTATTGACCTTTAGCCCCATTAGTTTCCCGAGCACCTTTTCTCTGGTGATATTTCCTGTCTGCTTTTTGTACCTTGTTAAGTAAGTAATTTTGAGATTGTATTTGTTTCTTTTGCTATGGAGACTCATATGAAGTAATTATTTGTCTCATTTGCCATTTCCTGATTCCCCATTATTATTTTTGCAGCCTCCATTCTTTAAGGGATCTGCGTTCTCTTTGACCTCTTCCTTCCTTTTCATTTGTTTAAATAAGCTCTTATTGTCGGTTTCTTTTCTATTTCTCGGCTTTGAAATCTTTCCTTATTTCTGGTTTCCCACTAACCTTGGGCACTGACTGTTGAATTGGCAGAACATTGGAGAGAATGCTGAGGATATGGAAGTTTTGGTCTGGTGAATAGTACTCGACATGGTGCTGTTGCCCCCACTCCTGCTCAGGTGTCCCCCAGTTGAAATGCCAAATGGGACCCTGCCCATGCTCTTCACAGCTGCCCTGCAGCATTAAATGGCTGGAGGCAGGACATGGGGCGCCCTCTTGGATGGAAGTTCTACCTTGTAGAACTCCTGGCCACTTAGAGCCCAGAAGAGTCTGAAGTTGCTGATGGCTGGATGGCAGGTCCCGGACTAGAGGTGCGGAGTGGTCGAGGGTTGTTCGGGGTTGTTGAAACGTTGGATGAGAGTTTAAGGGCGTGAAGTGCCTTGGATCAGGCCAAGGGGCCTGTGGATGAGGATCCCCTACCAACTCAGTTTTTCGAGGCTGGATTGTGCATGTAAAGCTGACTGCCTTCCTGATTGACATCTATCTCCTTACGCAATAGAGGGGATCCCTTAAATTGCCATCAATTAGTCTCAGGAGGTCAAAGGATAGGCAGGCTGCTTGACAGTTCCCCAGAACTTCCACACATGTACACACAGTGCCCTCCAGATTTTATGTGTTTCTTCCCACTTTCGTATCTGTGGGATGGGGCTTTATAATGTAGCTCATGCAGTGCTAAAACAAAGAAGTTATCCTGAACCTTGAAATAGGACTGGAATGATACACCCAAATCTGGTGACTAAACTTAAAGAGTAATAATTTTGGTAATATTGAGTAATAATGATGAAATTTACCCAACTTGTTTTAAGAATGTGACATTTTATCAACAAATTTAACTAATGCTATTTTCATTGGAGTACAGGGGATTAATAAGTAGTGAATGGAGACATAAAGGATTATGATTGGTTGGGATAAGATAAACGTGGAAAGTCTGTGTTCCCATGGCTGATGGATGATGTTACAAGGAGAATGGAATACATTGATGTTTTGGGGAAAAGATGTAGGGGGATGTTAGGAGGAATTTTTTTCAAGCAGTGAAGGTTCATGGGCCAGGATCTTGCTGCCTGTGGAAGGGTTAGAAGCCGAGAAAATAAATGATTTCAGTCACATGAATGCATATCTCTGGGAGCTTCGTTCCTCATATTGCCATTAGATTTTATTTATGGAGGTTCTGTTATATTTAGAGTGGTTTGACTGGCATTCGATGTTTTGACAAAGTTTGCCAGATTTTGTTGGCATCATGTGAACTAACATTGAATTGATACTTGCTTAACTACTAATTATTTTTGGTAGACGCTGTAGAACATACCATATGTATGACAAAATAGCAAAATTACAAGAGAAATCTAGTTCAAAACCGAGGTAACAGAGCACCTTTTTAAAATTAACAAGAACATATAATTAACACACTTAATAGCTGTGGCATAGTGTGATTTAAAAGAATGCTGATGACCAGAAGTGAAATAAGGGTTGTAAGATCCACTATTTGAAACGGAGAAAGAGCCAATTAGATTGTACTTTGGATTTGGATGTAGTGAGAATGAACATCGCTTGAAAAAGATGGATGTTTCAGGTTAAATTGTTCTGAGTCCTGCTTCATAAATACAAAGGAGGGCTTCATGACATACAAAGCTACTGTTCCTCCACCATTGTTCTGCAGGAATTACTGAACCAAACAACAGTATATGACCAGCATCACTGACGGTTCCCTCGTTGGATTTGACATGTTGCATTTGAGAAGGAAATGGCCTGTTTCCATCATTCCAGAGTACTTTTGTGAATCCTTGTATTTATTTCTGGGCCAAATACAGGAATTAATTTTATTTAATAGCTCCAATAAGTTAAAACTGTAATCGAAGTTAGTTTTCTTCCTCCTTTGTCGTGTATCTGTTGGAGTTGCACACAGCACAACGCGTCTTGGCTCAACACAAATTGACACAAAATGAGCAACTTCTAAATGTGACTGAAGTAATCAACCGTTTAATGACCATTTATGATGGTTTGGAACAAAATCACAAGGACTTGGTCAACGTGCCACTCTGTGTCGAAATGTGTCTGAACTAGCTGCTGAACGTCTTTGATACCTATGTATGATTTACACTTTAATGTAGTAAGTTTAGACTGTCCTAAGGTGCACTAAACTGCATGCGACATATTGGATTTTGATATGTACAGGATCAGTTAAGTAAATGTGAAGATTGTCGACTGATTAAAATCAATCCGAGTATTGTTGACATAAGGTTTCAGTATGTTCTAGTTTCATTTCAGTTCAACAGATAAAGTAGTTGACAGTTTTAGCGACTTTTGTTTTAAATCAATAAAATTGAAACTGATATACTTTTGATTCCATTTGGTCAGATCTGCCCAGGATCATGTAGACATCTTGACATTCTGATTGTAATGCTCTTCACGGTGACAAATGTTAGTGCTAGAGAATGACGTGTATAAAATACACAATATGAACATCATCCAGTTAATGTCAAGGAATAAACGGCCAGATGTAGAATAAATTTTCATATGACCCTCAATCTCATAGAGTCATACAGCATAGAAACACCATATCTATGCCTACCAACAAACACCAAGCTGCACTAATCTCATTTGTCAACACTTGGTCCAGAGCCTACTTTGACCTAGCATTTTAAATGCTCATCCCAGATGCTTTTTAAATGTTGAGAATACCTGCATCAAAAACCCTCTCAGGCAGTGTGCTCCATATGTCTGCCACTTTTTAGATGAAAAAGCTTTTCCTCAGACTTCCTCCAAAGCATTTAATCCTCACCTTAAACTTGTGCCATCTGGTCTTAGACACATGTGCCATGGGGAATGGATTCTCACCATGTATTCTGCCCGTGCCTGTCATAATTTTCTATGCGTCAATCAGATCCCCACCCACACCTCCGCCTCCTCTGCTCCAAGGAAAACAAACCCAGCATACCAGTCTATCTCATAACTGAGACTTTTTAACCTAGCCAGTATCTTGAAGAGCATTAACTGTGCCATTGTGGTATTTTCCAGGCTAATTGTCCTTCAGCTTATCTCAGTCAGATTGTTTAGTAAACTCCATTCCGGAATAATGTTATGCACTTCACTTGGAAATGTATTAAGACTGTGACAGTATATTGGGGAATCCTTGCAAGCGGAGAGAATTTTATTTTCCTTCAGTCCAAGCTGGATATAATTCTAGGACTTGGAGATGAAAGTCCGGGGTTAATCTTTCGGTGTCCTTCTCTGCACCCGACATGACCTCCAATTTTTCATTTGTATAAAGTTGAGCTTTGTCTGCATGAGATGTGTTCCAATATTAAATCATTTTTGCGACTGTCAATTTTGACATTCTTCATTTGGTGAGTACCCGTCATATTGATTGCAGCTCAAGTTCCTTCTGGATGTCAAAACCAAAATGTTTCATTTTGCAGTAAAATTGCAGACATTGAGCAGAAATTCGCGCTAGGGAGCACAAAAAGGCATAGATTATTTCTCAGTACCACCCTCATTAATAATTATTCCCTTTTTCTACCTGCCAGACAGGAACTAGATGCTGAGAATTACCGAAATGAAATTCAGAGTGGGTGTGTGGTGCTTCCACATTGCTCAATGCTCCTCTGGATCCCCAACTTGGACACTAGTCACCAGCATCTCCAGCCACACCCATCAGTAGCACCCCATGTCCACAGTTTTGACATGTGGCATGTTCCAGCCTCAGCACATCATGGCACATCTCAGATCTGCTTTCAGTACTCTTCTGTACTTCATTGCTGAATTTTGGATTGCAGCAGCCCCCCTCATTGCAGTGCTGCTGCCAGGGCACTTTTATATGCAGGAACAGGCACCCATTCGTGTATTGGGCCACGTTACACATCAGGACACCTTGCTTGAGCTCTCCACTCTCATTTTGTCCCCGCATGAATGCTAACAGCTCCTCTGCCTTGTCTTCATTTGCCTTGTCTTTTTATGGGTTGCCCCCTCTGCCACATCTCACAGACTCATAATGCTAGTATATTGATTAACTTTTTGGCATCGAGACCAAGCCAGACAGCTTGTCATGTTTGTCAGCAGTCATCAATCAAAGGAGTGGATGTGTTGCCGTTCAGCACCGTGATATGTTGATCTCACACCTGCAGCATGTGCCAGCTGCAGAAGCACAGAATGCGTTGCATTGTCTCCAACCTCATGGTCATGCTTCATGTTCTGAGGGGAATGGTCTCCAGTCAAGGGAGGCAGTTTCAGGCAGCAGATCTAGCTAACTCCAGGGCATTGTCTGATATCACTCGAGGGGCTTGGATGCAATCAGTTGGCTGCTCAGAATGATCATGGTCAGGACACTATCCTCATAGGTTGTGAGAAGTCAAACGTTAGACACCTCACTACCTGTGTTGGCTCTTTCTGCCCTACTGTGGGCTGTTTTTCCTGGAATGAAACAAAGGGAGGGATTGAGTGAGATGAAATGAGCTGGTGCATTTGTTAGTGCTCATGTATGTTTGGGAAGGGAGGTGAGGTCTCCTGGGTGAGAGCAAGAGGCACAGAGAACATACAGGAATAATAGCCTTGGGGCCTCAAGTAGACGAGAGCAAGCGAAGACAGACATTGAATGCTTTGGTGAGAATGGTATTACATGAGCTGTGCTGAAGGGTGGTGCAGAATTAGAGAGAGTGTGAATGTGAGGTAGCACAGAACAATGAGGCTCTTCTTCTGTTGGAGCAGGGGTCACTGATCTTGCAGCAATGCTGGATGGTTCTTTTGGTGGTTGAGACTGCATTGACACTGGACAGCCTCAGATGAGTCTGGCCGAGTCTTGTGTCATGGCCTCCTGTGCTTGTCCTTGGGAAAGAGGACAGTTCTGCACTGCACCAATCCATCCACCAGGACTTCCAGGTCCCTAACTGTAAAATAAGGTGCTAATTTCCCCTTTCCTACCCTGTCTGGGACAAATGCTATGAACTGTACAAGGCAGTTCTGGATTCTGAGCATTTTACTGGTTCACAATAGCCTTTAAACATGGCACTAGTGCCAGTAATACCAGGATGGTCCAGTTACGATGAGTAGGAGAACTAACTAGCATCGGCTGAGAGAGGCACAATAGGAGCATTGTTGCCAGTTATTGAATAGGTTTGCCACAACAGCGTGAGAAAATCTGTTCGGTCTTTTGGAGAGCTACTGTCCTTGCAGTGCAATAAAAATGACACTGAACTGATTCATTCCAGTGTTTTAGACCTGAAGATTTAAGAACAGAATTAGACCATTCAGCCCATTGAGTGGGATCAATCATTCTCAATCCCATTCTCCTGTGTCCATACTAAGCAAGAACATATCTATCTACGCCTGAAATCAACTCTGACTTGGCCTTCACAGGTTTCTGCATCAACGAGTTCCACAGATTCACAACTTTCTGACTGAAGAAATTCCTCCTCATCTCCATCCTGAAGGGTAGTCCCTTTGACTCTGAGGCTGTGCCCCCAGGTCCTGGTCTCTCCTACTCGTGGAAACATCATCTCCATGACCACTCTATCCAGGCCTGAATTACCTTCAGTGTGACCCCCTTCATCCTTCTAAACTCCATCGAGTACAGACCCAGAGTTCTCAGCCATTCCTCACATGACAGTCCCTTCATCGCCAGGATTATGTTTGAGAACCTCCTCTAGACCCTGACAAAGGCCCGCACATCCTTCCTTAGACAGATGGCCAAAAACTGCTCTTAATATTCCAAATGCAATATGACCAGAGCCTTACACAGCCTCAGCAATACATCTCTGCTCTTGTATTTTTGCCGTATGGAAATGAATGCTGACATTGCATTTGCCTTCCCAACTGCCAACTGAACCTGCATGTTAAAAGAATCCTGAACTGGGGCATCTTTGTGCTTCAGATTTCTGAAGCCTTTCCCCATTTCGAAAATAGCCTATGCCTGTACTGCCACTTCTCTACAGACTCTCTGTGACCTCCCCACTTCCTCAACACTACTTGCCTCAAGTTGATGAGGGTCGAGCTGTGGATGTGGTGTATATGGACTTCAGTAAGGCATTTGATAAGGTTCCCCATGGTAGGCTCATTCAGAAGGTCAGGAGGAATGGGATACAGGGGAACTTAGCTGCTTGGATACAGAATTGGCTGGCCAACAGAAGACAGCGAGTGGTAGTAGAAGGAAAATATTCTGCCTGGAAGTCAGTGGTGAGTGGAGTTCCACAGGGCTCTGTCCTTGGGCCTCTACTGTTTGTAATTTTTATTAATGACTTGGACGAGGGGATTGAAGGATGGGTCAGCAAGTTTGCAGACGACACAAAGGTCGGCGGTGTCGTTGACAGTGTAGAGGGCTGTTGTAGGCTGCAGCGGGACATTGACAGGATGCAGAGATGGGCTGAGAGGTGGCAGATGGAGTTCAACCTGGTTAAATGCGAGGTGATGCATTTTGGAAGGTCGAATTTGAAAGCTGAGTACAGGATTAAGGATAGGATTCTTGGCAGCGTGGAGGAACAGAGGGATCTTGGTGTGCAGATACATAGATCCCTTAAAATGGCCACCCAAGTGGACAGGGTTGTTAAGAAAGCATATGGTGTTTTGGCTTTCATTAACAGGGGGATTGAGTTTAAGAGTCGTGAGATCTTGTTGCAGCTCTATAAAACTTTGGTTAGACCGCACTTGGAATACTGCATCCAGTTCTGGGCGCCCTATTATAGGAAAGATGTGGATGCTTTGGAGAGGGTTCAGAGGAGGTTTACCAGGATGCTGCCTGGACTGGAGGGCTTATCTTATGAAGAGAGGTTGACTGAGCTCGGTCTCTTTTCATTGGAGAAAAGGAGGAGGAGAGGGGACCTAATTGAGGTATACAAGATAATGAGAGGCATAGATAGAGTTGATAGCCAGAGACTATTTCCCAGGGCAGAAATGGCTAGCACGAGGGGTCATAGTTTTAAGCTGTTTGGAGGAAAGTATAGAGGGGATGTCAGAGGCAGGTTCTTTACGCAGAGAGTTGTGGGAGCATGGAATGCGTTGCCAGCAGCAGTTGTGGAAGCAAGGTCATTGGGGTCATTTGAGAGACTGCTGGACATGTATATGGTCACAGAAATTTGAGGGTGCATACATGAGGATCAATGGTCGGCACAACATTGTGGGCTGAAGGGCCTGTTCTGTGCTGTACTGTTCTATGTTCTATGTTCTACTTGCCTCTCCACCTATCGAAATGTCATCTGCAAACTTAGCAACAACCCCCTGTGGACAACAATACCATTAGTTCCTTTGTCCAGATTGCTAATGTATAACGTGAATGGCTGTAGTCTGAACTCTGATGACTGTGGAACTCCTGTAGTTGCTGGCTGCCATCCTGCAAAAGACCCTTTTATTGCCACTCTCTGCATTCTGCCAGTTAGCCGATCCTCTATCCATGCCAGTACCTACTCCCTAACACCATAAGCTCATTTTTTTTATTTTGAAGCGTCCTGTGTGGCACCTTGTCAAAGGCTTTCTGAAAATCCAAACAGATAAAGTTCAATGGCTCTCTTTTGTTTTTACTCACTGGTTACATTCTCAAAGAATCTAACAGAGACCTTCCCTTGACAAAGTTGTGTTTTCTCAGCCCAATTTAACATGTAGTTCCAAGTATTACCATGTCCTTCCAAGTACTCTCCGATCTCATCCTTAATAATGGATTCTAAAATCTGACCTAATGACAGGCTAACAGGTTTTTCTCGTCTTTTAATTTCTTGTCTTTTGCCTCCCTCCATTTTAAACAGGGGTGTTATATTTGCCATTTTGTACTCCTTTGGGACCCACCCTGACTCCAGTAATTCCTGAAAGATCATCAATACCTGCATGGTCTTCTTACTTATCTCCTTCAGAACTCTGGGGGCCAGTCCATCTGGTCCATGTAATTTACCATCTTCTCGGAATTATAGAATTCCTACAGAGCGGAAAGAGGCCATTGGGTCTGCACCATCTCCGTCAAGAACATCCCACCAAGACCCAGCCCTGTACTGTGTCCCGGCAAGCTCACATTTGCCATGGCTGATCCACCTTGCCTGCACATCTTTGGACTGTGGATGGAAATCAGAGCACCTGGCGGAGACCCGTGCGGACATGGGGAGAATGTACAAATTCCACACAGACCCTTCAGCTTCCCCTGTACCTTCTCCTTAGTGATGGCCACCGCACTCACTTCTGCTTCAGACTCCCTTAAAGTTCTACTACTGGTGCCTTCCAACCTGAAGACTGATGCAAAATACTTGTTCAGTTCCTCTGCCATTTCTTTGTTCCCCAACACTACTTATTTGGCCCCTCTTGAAATTTTCTTTGGATTTACAGGGGTGTTTTACGATAACAATATCTACTTTATTGTGTTGACAAATGGATTGTTGAGATGATCACAGAAACAATAAGCAAAATTCATCAGTACTCTCAATTAACAATCATATATATATTAATATCACAATCAATGCATTTCCATCAGGTAAGCACGTAACTGGATCTTTCTAACCCGGCAGTTTTCACTTTTCATTTCTCAAATTTCACTCTCAGACAGAACAGTTGATGTAGTCACACTGTTCGTTAAAAATAGCATCCACTGTATTTTTCCCCATGTTGTAGCTCGTGGATTTGTGTAACCTTCATGTATAGAATCTGTGTTCGTTTTCAAGGAATTTATTACTTTCGTGATTTCAGGTGTTACATTCAGAAGGGTACCATGCTGCAATTCGAGCCTGCTGTTTCCAGAGTAATCCCAATGTGGAAGATTTTAAAAAGTATGTAAATTTCCCTAATTTACCTGTCTTTTAGATCCAAACTGATGAAGACCACGGTCCAGGTTTCTGTTCTTAACCAGAATGCCTATTTATTGCAAATGCATGGATTCTCACTACAGACAGATATTTACAAAGATTGGACACATATATGTACAAATTAAAACTGTAAGGCCCCTGTAAACTCATCTTCCTGCAGACAAACTTCGAGGGGAGAAGGATAAAACATGGATATTATAGGTGGAAAAAAATTCTAAGTCAGCTGTTCAGTGGTCCCTGTTCACAGGATTTGCGAAGATGATCTTGAGGATATAAAACAAATGAATAAATATCCCAGATTGACTTATTATCTATTAAAACCTGTGTTGATGATATGGCATTGCTATGATCATAAAGTAGAACATTGTCCAAGTTCCTGTGAGCATTACCGTAGTTTTCATTTGTATTCTCCATGTCGGGAACATAGTTAATTTGTACTTTACTGACTAAGTGACCTTTGCTCATCTACAGTTCAGTTGCAAACAGGCAATATTTTATTATTCTAATTTCGTAACTTTGGTTTGGAATTTTGTCATGGGAAATGTATTTCACTTATGCTCCTCTGCGTAATTGTAGCCAATCCTCCATTGGCAAAGAAGCACACAACTACAGCAGTTAATAAAAGAAAGAACTGCATTTATGTAGCATATTTTATGGTCTCCGGTATAAAAAGTACTTTATAGGCAGCTAAACTACTTTTGAAATGTCGTCACTGATGTAGCATAAGAAAACATGTCGTATTTAAAATAGTCAGAAGTAAAGAAAATGAAATAATAAAGAAATAGTAAATAGTAAAATGAATATGAAATTATGAATGTAAAGAAATATAAAATCTTCAGCCCCTTGCGAGTGGAGACATAGAATCAGGAGATGCAGAGTCAGTATGGAGCCTACCAGGGAGGAGGCAATTCTGGATCTGGTGTTGGGCAACGAACTGGATTTGATCAGGGACCTCGAAGTAAGGAAGCCATTAGAGGTAGTGATGATAATATGATAAGTTTTAATCAGCAATTTGAGACGGAGAAGGGAGAATCGGAAGTGTCAGTATTGTAGTTGAACAAAGGGAACTATGGAGCGATGAGGGAGGAGCTGTCTAAAGTTCAATGGTTCAATACCGTAGCAGGGATGGCAGTGGAACAACAATGGCAGGTATTTCTGGATATAATGCACAAGGTGTAGGATCAGTTCATTCCAAAGAGCAAGAAAGATCCTAAGGGGAGGCAGGGACGGCCATGGCTGACGAGGGAAGTTAAGGACTCTATAAAGATAAAAGAGAAGTATAACATAGCAAAGATGAGTGGGAAGCCGGAGGACTGGGAAGGTTTTCAAGAGCAAAAGAAGTTGACTAAAAAGGCAATACGCAGAGAAAAAAATGAGGTACAAAGGAAAACTGACCAAAAATATTAAGGAGGATAGTAAGGATAACAAAGTGTGGAGCTGGATGAACACAGCAGGCCAAGCAGCATCTCAGGAGCACAAAAGCTGATGTTTCGGGCCTCGATGAAGGGTCTAGGCCCGAAACATCAGCTTTTGTGCTCCTGAGATGCTGCTTGGCCTGCTGTGTTCATCCAGCTCCACACTTTGTTATCTTGGATTCTTCAGCATCTGCAGTTCCCATTATCAAGGAGGATAGAAAAAGGTATGTGAAAAAAAAATGGTTAAGACTAGAATTGGGCCCTTGAAGACAGAAAAGAGTGAATTTATTATGGGGATCAAGGAAATAGCAGAAGAGTTGAATAGGTACTTTGGATCTGTCTTCACTAGGGAAGACACAAGCAATCTCCCAGATGTAATGGTGGCTGAAGGACGTAGGGTAATGGATGAACTGAAGGGTATTTATATTCATCAGGAAATGGTGTTGGGTCTGAAGGCTGCTAAGTCCCTGGTACCTGATGGTCTGCATCCCAGGGGACTTAAGGAGGTGGCTCTAGAAATCGTGAACGGATTGGTAATCATTTTCCCATGTTCTACAGATTCAGGATCAGTTCCTGCAGGTTGGAGGGTGGCTAATGTTGTCCCACTTTTCAAGAAAGGAGGGAGAGACAAAACAGGAAATTATAGACCGGTTAGCCTGACGTCAGTGGTGGGAACGATGCTGGAGTGAATTATAAAAGATGAAATTACAACTCATTTGGATAGCCGTAACAGGATAGGTCAGAGCCAGCATGGATTTACGAAGGGGAAATTGCGCTTGACTAATCTTCTGGAATTTTTTGAGGATGTAACTGTGAAGATGGACAAGCGAGAACCAGTGGATGGAGTGGACCAGGACTTTCAGAAAGCCTTTGATAAATTTCCACAGAGGAGATTAGTGAGCAAAATTAGGGCACATGTTATTGGGGGCAAAATACTGAGTTGGATTGAAAATTGGCTGTCTGACAGGAAGCAGAGAGTAGTGATAAACGGGTCCCTTTGGGAATGGCAGGCGGTGACCAGTGGGGTACCACAAGGTTCGGTGCTGGGACTGCAGCTGTTTACAATATACATTAATGATATAGATGAAGGCACTAAAAGTAATATTAGCAGATTTGTCAATGACACAAAGCTGGGCGGCAGTGTGAAATGTGAGGAGGATGTTATGAGAATACAGGGTGACTTGGACAGGCGAGGTGAGTGGACGGATGCATGGCAGATGCAGTTTAATGTGGACAAATGTGTGGTTATCCACCTTGGTGGAAAGAACAGGAAGGCAGATAACTATCAAAATGGAGTCAAGTTAGGTAAAGGGGAAGTACAACGAGATCTAGGTGTTCTTGTACAGAAGTCAATGAAAACAAGCACGCAGGTACAGCAGGCAGTGAAGAAAGCTCATGGCATGCTGGCATTCATAACAAGAGGAATTGAGTATCGGAGCAAAGAGGTCCTTCTGCAGCTGTACAGGGCCCTGGCTTACAAGGATGAGAGGGGGTCTGATTGAGATGTATAAGATTATTAAAGGATTGGACACTCTGGAGGCAGGAACCATGTTTCCGCTGACGGGTGAGTCCAGAACCAGAGGACACAGTTTAAAAATAAGGAGTAGGGCATTTAGAACAGAGTTGAGAAAAAAACTTCTTCACCCAGAGAGCGGTGGATGTATGGAATGCTCAGCCCCAGAAGGCAATAGAGGCACAAGTCTCTGGATCGTTTCAAGAAAGAGATGGATAGAGCTCTTAAAGATAATGGAATCAAGGGTTATGGGGATAAGGCAAGAACAGGATACTGATTGTGGATGATCAGCCATGATTATAATGAATGGTGGTGCTGGCTCGAAGGGCTGAATGGCCTACTTCTGCACCTGTTGTCTACTGTAAAAGTTAATTGTATAAGATTGATTCAGACGGTCCCATATTTCTGGTGTTGGCAGCTTGTTCAGATAGGGAAAAGAACATGGTTGATCTTGATGAAGGGCCTAGGCCCGAAACGTCAGCTTTTGTGCTCCTGAGATGCTGCTTGGCCTGCTGTGTTCATCCAGCCTCACATTTTATTATCTTGGAATCTCCAGCATCTGCAGTTCCCATTATCTCTGGTTGATCTTGATTCTGCTCCTGTTTGTGACACAGTAGCCTCTTCGAGCAACAATTCTTGAATGTTGATGGGACATTGAAACGCAGGTAGATTATCGTGATCACTTGTTGAAAATGGATAGCAGCCAGTAGTTCTCTTTGCTCTCAACCAGTGACCAGTAGGCAATGGTCAAACAGTACGTAACCCAGAGGCCACAAGCCCCCCTGAGACATGATGTCAGTTGAGTCTCGTGAATAACTACCCGCTCATGGACTGTCTGCCGATAAAGCATGGTATTAAATCTCACATACACTGCTCTCTACCATTTTAATCGAAGTATTTATCACTCGTTGTATAGAAACAGATCACACAAACTGAAATGGCATATGCGCAAATACCAACTTACAAGTTCTATATAGTGGCATTTTGTTTAAAGTTGTATTTATAAAATGAAAGGGTGAAATATTAATTTTCACAAATCATATTAAGGTGCTATAGAAATCTATGGAAGTGAGAAATTTGTTTTTTGATTCAATACATGTCTGACAAATGACAATTCAAAGAGATCTTTGTTTTAGCTCGAGTGGGTCGCGGAATCGTCCTCATTAGGGGCATTTAAGTGACTATTAGACAGGCATATGGATGGTAATATAAGATAGGGGTGGAGGTTTGATAGACCTGAGGTTTCGGGTAAAAGTTCGGCACAACATCGTGGGCTGAAGGGCCTGTACTGTTCGATGTTCTATGTATCTTATGCTGTATTCAAATCAGTAAAGTGAGTCAGTGACATTCTGCAATTTCCTTTTCCAGGGGTTGGAGTCGAAGAATCAGAGTGCTTTCTTTGAAAATTGTCTTGATCTGTCCATCCAAGCGTCAACTGGAGGAAAAATACAAGTGTCAGTACTAAATCTATCATTGCTGATACACTTGTAAACTGTAGGTTTAACTGGAGGTAAACTTTGTTTAATAAACTAGCACACTCAATAAACTGACAAAAATTACATACCAGATGTTTACTGTCTTCTCATAATCTCTGTGATGTCTGGTGAGGGTGCAAGTGAGAAGGCTCTCTGCCAGTAAGTTTTAGTTCACGCAAAGTTGCATCATTACTGAAGTTATTTATGCTGTAAATGAAGGAGAACAGTGATGTGTATATCCTGTGCATTATGTTCCTATTATCGAGTGTGTGTTTTTTGTGTGTGTGGACCTATTGATCAACTGGAATTTTTGATTATTCAGCACATTCCTGGGACCACAGGTGCTGTTTAACAAAAGGTTTGCTGTATTAGTATATTTCTGTATTTAGTCACTGCCACGATGAGTGTTAAATCATAACTTGGTCTGTGCAGAATGTGCACAGTGCATTCCTGCAAGATAAATGATGCGCTACATATGTATGATGCTATTGTTTCTCAAAGACACTAGCCTCAGCAGCTGTTTTTGTTCCCAATCATGTTTTCATCATTAGAATACTGGGAAAAATATTCAGAAGTGTGGTATGACTCTACTGCTCACTTGCAGCAGTGATAACACTTAATGTGAGGTCATGTTTTTGCCCATTTGTTGTTCTGTTGGTCAGCAATGTAACTCACAAACTAATGGGCATATTTCATTGAAAACTGATACATATGAGTATGGTCCAAGGAAGAACTGATTAGTTCTTGACAGATCTAGATTTATTTCTCTATTTTCTAAAGCATCTGTTAAAATTGGTAGGAACGGCAAATGATCATCTTTCTGGAATATTGTTGATTGATTTAGAATGTTGTGGATTGTGTCAGCCCTGATAGTAGAATTTGTCATAACTATCAAAATATGAGCAGATTTTTGAGAGCAGATTATCAAATTGGCCTGAAGCTTTCTCAGTGAGATGGAAGCTTTTAATAAAAGGATTTATTTTGTCGGCCTTGCATTTACAAAGAATCAGTCAAGTGGAGAAATGCCTCAAAGAAAAGCTGTGTAATTATAGACTCATGGATGTTTGGTGCACAGGAGGAGGCCGTGCGGTCCGTAGTTCCTGCACTGCTCAACAAAGCTCTGTCTACATTGAACTCACATGGCATTGATTTCCGTTTTGATTGTTTGGCCCATAGCCCTGGAGCCTACGGCAACACAAGTGAACATCTAAATACTGCTTAAATATTCAGACACTTTCTGAATCAGTCACACTTTCAGTCAGTGAGCTCAGGACTCCCACCACACTGGGAAAATAGGTTCTCCTCAGCTCCCCTCTTAGCTTTCTACCTGTGAACTTCAATCTGTGCCCCCTGTTTATTGACATGTCTACGAATGGAAAAAGCAACTTCCAGTTAACCTTTCCATGTCCTTCAAAATCTTAAACACCTTCACCATGTCCCCTAGTCTGCTCCAATCTTGGCATCGGTCAGATGGGCAGGTCAGTGGCGGATTGATGTAGCCTGAAGAAGGAATAAGATGAGAGTACTTAACGTGGCAAAGCCTGTCGTGCCCGATGGAGGTCAGCAATGGCAGTCAGCAGAGAAGTCCACCGGCAAGGATGGGCGGGCCCTAGCCCAACGCAGGGGAATACAAACCGTCACGGGGGAAGCCTCGTTCAGAGTGTCTGCAAATTCGTGGCTTAAGAAAGGACTGTAATGTTTGACTTTTTAAACTTTTGTTTTTATTTTTCTACTGTTATACTAAGAAGACTGTCGTGCTGAACTTTTTAACTTATTCATTTATTTTTCTAACATAGAACGTGGAACGGTACAGCGCAGTACAGGCCCTTCGGCCCACGATGTTGTATCAAACTTTTACCCTCATCCTAAGGTCTATCTAACCTCCACCCCTACCTTATATTGTCATCCATTTGCTTGTCTAATAGCCAATTAAATGCCCCTAATGAGGCTGACTTCACTACCCTCTCCGGCATTGCATTCCACTCCCCTACGACTCTGAGTAAAGAAGGATGGATACCTTTTCTACTTCTGCAACTAAAATTTCGTACCAAGGTACTTTGTCCCTGAGATGACACCGTCTGAGGTGACATTGTACTCTTGTACCGTGTATTGAATACATGTGATAATAAAACCTAAATCTAAATCTAATGCATAGCAGGACACTGGGAAGCTTAGAGGAGAAAAGGGATGCTGGGGTGCTTGTTCATAAATTCCTGAAGGGGTCAGGACAGGCTAGTAAGGGTTGTTACAAAGACATATGGGACATCTCCCTTTATCAGTCGTGGCGTAGATTCTAAGAATGGGGAGGTCACTTTGGAGCTGTTTAAAAGTTTGTTTCGGCCACAGCTGGAGTCGTGTGTGGCGTTTTGGTCACCACCCATTAGGCCTTGTTAGCCCTCCAGAGTTCGTTAGCCCACATTTTTCCTGGTTGAGTTCCAATTGCTGTGCCCAGCTGACCAGTCAGTTGATCTCCTCCTGAAGTTTATTCATCCTGCCTGTCAACCAATTTTAGATCCAGTGTGCCACTTTGCCTTTGATCCCATGGCTGTTATTTACATGACCATTCCACCGATATCCTCCTCACTGAATTAGTGATTTGCTAGCGACACGGTCATACACTCTGTGTTTAAGCTGAAATGATGAATCTCATTGACAAATTTCAAGGGCCCTTGTGGCAAGCCCTGCACAACCCCACTCAAAGCAAACATCCTGTCAGATAGATATCTCTCTACCGTCAATCACCCTGTGCTCTCTGCCTCAGCCAGTTTTGGCTCCAGTGTGCCTCTTTGCCTTTGATCCCGTTGACTGCTGTTTTCTTGATCACTCTGCCAAGGGGGGCTTTACTAAGTCCACATCAAATGCATAAGCTCATCAACACTCCAACATCTCCTCAAAAAAGGATCAAATTTCTGAAATGTGACCTCATCTTAACAAATCCATACTGACTATCCCTGATTAATTCATGCAAGTACATTCTACCCCTAAGAATGCCTCTTTATAGCTTCTCCAGTGCTGAGATTATTCTGACTGGCCATAAATTTCTTGGTCTGTTCCTCTCTCCGTTTGTTCATAGTAGGACAACGTTAATAGTCCCTAGAGTCAGTAATTAAGAAAGCGCATGTAATGTCGTTTATCTCAAGAGGGTTGGAATATAAAAGCAGCAATGTGCCTCTGAGGCTTTATAAGGCTCTCGTTAGGCCCCATTTAGAATACTGTGTCCAATTTTGGGCCCCATGCTTCAGGAAGGACATTCTAGCCCTGGAGCGTGTCCAGCGTAGATTCACATGGATGATCCCTGGAATGGTAGGTTTAGCGTATGATGAACGGCTGAGGATCCTGGGATTGTACTCATTAAAGTTTAGAAGGTCGAGGGGAGATCTAATAGAAACTTACAAGATAATGAATGGTTTAGAAGGGGTGGACGCTCGGAAGTTGTTTCCGTTAGGAGGGGAGACGAGGACCCGTGGGCACAGACTTAAAATTAGAGGGGGTAAATTTAAAACTGAAATGAGACAACATTTCTTCAGCCAGAGAGTGGTGGGCTTGTGGAATTCATTGCCGCAGAGTGCATGGAGGCCGGGTTGTTGGATGCCTTCAAGGCAGAGATCGACAAATTCTTGATCTCAAAAGGAATCAAGGGCTGCGGGGAGAGTGCAGGGAAGTGGTGTTGAAATGCCCATCATCCATGATTTAAATGGCGGAGTGGACTTCATGGGCCGAATGGCCCAACTTCGACTTGTATCTTGTGGTCTTAAGGGGCTGGACATGAAGCCATTAGAGGTGAGTGTAGGTGGGGAGGGAGGGAGGGGATAGGTCACTCTGGGGAGGACGAACAGGTCAAGGGGGTGGGAGGAGCTTCATAGGTAGGGAATGGGGCTTGGCTTGAGCTGGGAGGAGCAGATGGGTAAGAGGAAGAACAGATTAGGGAGGTGGGGACGAGATGGGCTAGTTTTGGGATGCAGTGGTGGGAGTGGAGATTTTGAAGCTTGTGAAATCCACATTGATAGCATTGGGCTGCAGAGTTCCCAAGGCTCAGTTAAGGAAGGACAACAAACATTGATCAGTCAGTCATATATCCAGCAAGAAAACTTTATTTTTTTAAAAAAATAGGATGCATCTGTTAATCAAGTGGCAAAGCATTATCGAGTTTTGAGAAGATTTGTAGCTCAGGGTTCAGGTTCTGGATGTAAGATTGCTCAATGAGCTGGAAGGTTAGTTTTCAGATGATTCGTCACCATTCCAGGTAAAATCATCAGTGAGCCTCCGGTGAAGCGCTGGAGTTCGGTCCCGCTTTCTCTTCAAGTGTTTCGGTTTCCTTGGGTTGGTGATGTCATTTCCTGTTCTTTCTCTCAGAGGATGGGAGATGGATTTGGAGCCAATGTGTCCTCCCTGGTGTAGTTTGTGTATGGAATGAACTGCCAGAGGCTATTATACTCACAGTATTTAAAAGTCACCTGCATGGACACATGAATAGGAAGGGTCTGGAGGGATATGGGCAACATGCTGGCAAATGGAACTAGTCAGTTACGATATCTGGTCGGCCTGAAGGGTTTGTTTCCCTGCTGTACAACTCTGCGACTCTGTCTCTTTGTCTCCCCCTCCCCCTCTCTCATTTGCTCCAGACCCACCCCCCACCACACACACAATCTCTGTCTCTCCATCTCTGTGTGTGTGCGCCTCACTCTCTGTCTGTCTGTGTCTCTCTCTCTCTCGCTGTGCACTTCTCTGTCTCTCTCCTTCTCTTTCACTGTCTCTTTGGTCTTTGTGTGTGTGTGCCCCTCTCTGTCTCTGCCTCCCTCTGTATGTGCTTCTGCCTTTCTCTCTCTCCGTCGACCCCCCACCCACTCTGCGCCGCCCCTCCCCCCGCCTTTTCCTCCATCTCTCTTACTCTCTAGCCGAGCCTCTCCACCCGCTCAGCAGGGAGCGTTGTGAGTTTCTTTCGAACAAAGTTTAAAGATCTCTGTTTGAACCCAACCCATCCGCAATCAGACTGCATTTCTAATCCCCCCCCCTCTCTCTCTCTCTCTCTCTCACACACACACACACACACACACACACACACTGTCTCTTTCTCCCTTTCAGTCAATCCCCTTCCTCTCCTGGTCCTACTCACGCCTTTTCCCACCCCCCGACTCTGCCTCGGCGATGAGTCCGCTGTCTGGATCCCTTTACCCAGGAGTGGGCTGAGGACCCAGCGGTTCGGCAGCGGGGATCATCGCACCACGCTCCTGGACCCCTACAACCTCCTGTTCTCCAGCGGCCTCCAGCATGACCACCGGGCTAGGAGCAGGCATCCGGGCTGCCGGAGCGCTCGCTGCTCAGTGGCTCAGCCCTGCGCCGCCTTTGCCGGGAGCGGGGATCCGAGGTGGGAGAAGGCCTCTTCGCCCGGCTCCTGGGCACAGCTACCTGCCTGAACAGCTGCCTGGCACCGAGCCTGCGCTCCCCGAGCACCCGGCCGCGGGTCCGCGACGCCTTCCGGGGCTGAGTAGCCGAAAACTATCTCCTACTGCAAGGTGAGAGCGGGGTTTGGGGTGAAGGGAGGACTGGGGACATGAGCACGGTCCCTGTTTCACATCCTGCGCCGCTCCTATCACAAGGCGAGGGGTTGGGAATGTATGTTTTGGGGGTGAGAATAGCCCTCCTCGGGTGAGGGAAGGCTGGGACATTGGGAGGGTGTCTATTATACAGCCCTGCGCGGGTTTCCGTAGCCGAACAGCCTACTGCTCTCGTACTACAAGGTAAAGGGAAGGAGGGGGTTGGAATGGGGTGGGGTTTCGAGGATAGCCGTCCTGGAAGTGAGAGGACATGGTGAGAGTCACTATTGTACAGCCCAGTGACTGAATGGCTTACAGCTACTGCAAAAGGGTCGGTTTAGGAGAGGGGTGTTGTAGGGAGGTTTGGGGTCACGGGCAGAGCTGCTTTCTGCAGCTGAACAGCTACTGCCACAAGATGAGATGGGAGAAGGTGTTTTCGGAGTGAGGGGATGCTCCCTCACCCCGCCGCTGTGGGAAGTAGGATCTTTATCGCACAGCACTCCGACGACAAGGTGGGAAGGCAGGAGGGGCTCCTGGGGATGAGGGAAGGACAGAACCAGGGTCAGTATAAGGTTAGGGGCTGAACAGACCCCTTCCAGGGGCTATGGGGAGCTCTTGATGCCCTGCACCAAGCGACCAGCCGAGATCGACCCGCAGCTCTC
This sequence comes from Stegostoma tigrinum, assembly GCF_030684315.1. Taxonomy (NCBI): domain Eukaryota; kingdom Metazoa; phylum Chordata; class Chondrichthyes; order Orectolobiformes; family Stegostomatidae; genus Stegostoma; species Stegostoma tigrinum. Next base: position 57,047 of record NW_026728334.1, read on the forward strand.
CGACTACAAGGGGACCCTGTCTCAGAGGCTGGAGCATTTCTAGCCGGAGCTCTGAGGGAAAGGGTCATCGCATCCAAAACGTTATCTCGGTACTTTTTCTTCACAGATGCTGAGCATTTTCAGCAACTTGTGTTTGCATTTCTACCCGGAGGTGGGTTTGTGGAGAGACACCATGGGAAGGGAATGGGTGTGGGGTTTGATGGGGCAGTCACAGAGACTGTCGAGAGAGAGAGAGAGGCAACCCCTGTGTCAGGGTTTGGAAAATCTCCGGCAGTGCTTCATTTCTCTCTCAGCCGAAGGCGCTGCGTGCTTTGGTTTCCTTTGCTCTTGTACTCTCTCCCCCTGTGAATAAAGCCAGAGTGAGAGAGAGAGAGTTTGTGGTGGGAGAGAGAAAAGGGACAGAAAGATGGAAATAAAGGAGCATGACAAGGGAGTGAAATTAGGGCCAGCAGAGGTGAGAGAGGGGGAGAGAATCAGAGTGAGGGAGGAAGAGTGATAAAACACAAACAAAAGAGAATGGGAGGTAACGAGGTGTTCATGAGCATGAAACAGCAGGACATGCAGCATCAGAGGCCAGGGAAGCTGATGTCAGCCTGTCTGCTGTGTTCATCTCCCTTCCTCCGTTCCCCCCCTCCTCCTGCCCCTTTGCCCCCCTCCTGCTGCCCCTTTGCCCCCCCACCCCCTCATCCTCCTGCCCCTTTGCCCCCACTCCTCCTGCCCCTTTGCCCCCCCTCCTCCTCCTGCCCCTTTGCCCCCCCTCCTCCTCCTGCCCCTTTGCCCCCCTCCTCCTCCTGCCCCTTTGCCCCCCCTTCCTCTTGCTCCCTCCATTCATCCATTCCTTCTTCCAGTCAGTCCTCGCTCCCTCCCTCCCTCGCTCCCTCCCACCAGCCATCCATTCCTCCCTCCCTCGCTCCCTCTAGTCAGTCAAAACAACTAAGAAAATTACAGCACAGGAACAGGTCCTTCAGCCCTCCAAGCCTGCGCCGATCAAGATCCTCTGTCTCACCTGTCACCTATTTTCTCACGGTCTGTGTCCATTTGCTCCCTGCCCATCCACGTGCCTGTCCAAATATATCTTAAAAGACGCTAACGTGTCTGCGTCTCCCACCTCCGCTGGCAACACGTTCCAGGTGCCCACCAACCTCTGTGTAAAGAACTTTCCATGCATATGTCCCTTAAACTTTGCTCCTCTCACTTTGAACTCATGACCCCTCGTAATTGAGTCCTCCACTCTGTGGGTAAAAAGCTTTTTGCTGTTCACCCTGTCTATACCCTCATGATTTTGTGGACCTCAATCAGGTCCCCCCCAATCTCCATCTTTCTCATGAAAATAATCCTAGTCTACTCAACCTCTCTTCATGGCGAGCACCCTCCATACAAGGCAGCATCCTGGTGAACCTCCTCTGCACCCTCTCCAAAGCATCCACATCCTTTTGGTAATGTGGCGACTGGAACTGTGCACAGTAGTCCAAATGTGGCCAAACCAAAGTCCGATACAACTGCAACATGACCTTGGCAAGTCTTGTACTCAATACCCCATCCAATGAAGGAAAGTATGCCATATGCCTTCGAGACCACCCTATTGACCTGCGTTGTCACCTTCAGGGAACAATGGACCTGAACACCCAGATCTCTCTGTTCATCAATTTTCCCCAAGACTTTTCCATTTACTGTATAGTTCGTCCTTGAATTTGATCTTCCAAAATGCATCACCCTGCATTTGCCCGGATTGAACTCCATCTGCCATTTATCTGCCCAACTCTCCAGTCTACCTATGTTCTGCTGTAACCTCTGATAGTCCCCTTCACTATCGGCTTCTCCATTCCTCCCTTGTAGTGCGATTAGGCAAGACTAAGGAGGCATAGAATGGGTTAGCAAAATGCAGGGCAATGGGGACAATTGAATTGTGGAGCTGGTTTAAGGAGCAGATATTGCGTGTCCTTGATAGGTACGTCCCTGTCAGGCAGGGAGGAAGCGATCAGCTAAGGGAACCGTGGTTTACTAAAAAAATTGTATCTCTTGTTAAGCAGAAGAGGGAGGCTGATGTGACGATGAGACCAGATGGTTCACATGAGGTGATGGAGAGCTACAGATTAGTTAGGAAGGATTTAAAGAGAGAGTTAAGAAGAGCAAGGAGGGTACACGAGCAGACACTGGCAGGTAAATAAAGGAGACCCCGAAAGCTTTCGATAGGTATGTGAGGAATAAGAGGATGACTTGGGTAGGCATAGGGCCAGTCAAAGACAGAAGTGGGAAGTTGTGTGTGGACGCTGTGGAGATTGGAGAGGTGCTAAATTAATGTTTCTCATCTGTTTTCACTGAGGGACAGGAGAATATTGTAGAGGAGGTGACTGAGTTAGAGGCTACTAGAATTGAAAGGGTTAAGGTTAGTAAGGAGGAAGTGTCATCAATTCCACAACGTGTGACGGTAGGTAAAGCCCCTGGGCCTGATAGGATTTTTCCGAGGATTGTCTGGGATGCTAGGGAGGAGGTGGTGGAGCCTTTGGCCTTGATCTTGGAGTCCTCATTATCTACAGGTTTCGTACCAGAGGAGTGGAGGATTGCAAATGTTGTGCCCTTGTTCAAGAGGGGCAGTAGGAATGACCCAGGCAATTATAGACCTGTGAGCCTTAGGTGTGTTGCAGGAAAAATTTTGGAAAGGATTATAAGAGACAGGATTTATAATCATCCAACAAGCAACAACTTGATTGGAGATAGTCAGCATGGATTCGTCAAGGGCAGGTCGTGTCTCACAAACCTCACTGAGTTTTTTGAGAAGGTGACCAAACATGTGGATGAGGGTCGGGCAGTTGGCGTGGTGTACATGGACTTCAGTAAAGTCTTTGATAAGTTTCCCCATGGTAGGCTCTCGGAGAAAATACAGAGGCTCGGGATTGAGGGAGATTTAGCCATTTGGATTAGAAACTGGCTTTCGGTAAGAAGGCAACAAGTGGTGGTTGATGGAAAATATTCAGCCTGGAGTCCGGTTACGCGTGGTGTGCCTCAAGGATCTGTTTTGTGACCACTGCTGTTTGTCATTTGTATAAATGACTTGGACGCAGGAATTGGTGGATGGGTTTGTGAGTTTGCAGATGACACTAAAGTCGGTGGAGTGGTGGACAGTGTGGAAGAATGTTGCAGGTTGCAGGGAGACTTGGATAAACTGCAGAATTGTCCCGAAATTTGGCAAATGGAGATTAATATGGATAAATGTGAGGTGATTCACTTTGGGAGGAATAATAGGAAGGCAGAACACCGGGTCAACGGAAAGATTATTGGCAGTGTAGATGAGCAGAGGGATCTTGGTGTCCATCTACATAGATTCCTGAAAATTGCCACCCAGGTTGATAGTGCTGTTCAGAAGTCTGATGGTGTTTTAGGTTTCATTGGTAGAGGGATTGAGTTGCGGAGACGTGATGTCATGCTGCAACTCTACAAAACGCTAGTGCGGCCTCGGTTCGAATATTGCGTGGTCGCTCCATTACAGGAAGGATGTGGAATCGTTGGAACAGGTGCAGAGGAGATTTACCAGAATGTTGCCTGGTCTGGAGCGAAGGTCTCATGAAGAAAGGCTGAGGAACTTGGGTCCCTTCTCATTGGAGAGAAGGAGGCTCAGGGGGATTTAATAGAGATATACAAGATGGTCAGTGGATTAGATAGGGTGCACAGTGAGAGTCTTTTTCCGAGGATGATGACTTCAGCTTGTACAAGGGGGTGCAGCTACACATTGAGGGGTGATGGATTTAAGACAGATGTCAGAGGCAGGTTCTTTACTCAGAGAGTGGTAAGGGCGTGGAATGCCCTGCCTGCCAATGAAGTTAACTCAGCCACATGAGGGGCATTTAAACAGCCCTTGGATCAGCATATGTTTGACAATAGGATAGTGCAGGGGAATGGGCTTCGATTAGTTCACAGGTCGGCGTAACATGGAGAGCCGAAGGGCCTGTTCTGCGTTGTGTTCTTCTATGTTCAGTTACAGTTCACAGATTACTCTACCACTCATTTTAGTGTTGTGTGAAAAGGATAATGAACATCTGCAGAAGGACGCAGAAAGTGTCAGTGAATGGACAATGGCAGATGGAGTGCAACGATGGTAAATGTGAGACTCCATTTTGGTAGCAATTAGGGCAAAATGGAGTATTAGTTAAATGGTGAAAAATTGTAGCATGCTGCTATTCCCCGGTTGAATGTTTTAAAGGCCAAGACAGACAGATCTTTGAACAGCAAAGGAATTGAGTTTAAAAATCGGGAGGGGATGCTTAAGTTGTATCGGGTGCTGGTGAGGCTTGATGTCGAATAGTTTGTACAGTTTTAGTCTCCTCACTTGAGAAAGGATGTGCTGGCAGTGGAGGGGGTGCAAAGGAGCTTCACAAGATTGATTCCACAATTGAAAATGTTGCTGTATGGGGAGAGATTGAGGAGACTTGGATTGCACTCTCTGAGACTTCGAAGAATGAGGGGTGTTCTAATAGCACCTTTTAAAATGATGAAAGAAATAGATAGGAAAGAAACACGGAAGTTGTTTCCGCTGATGGGTGAAATTACAACCAGGCAGCACAGCCTCAAAATAAGGGTGAACAGTTTGAAGACTGAGTTGAGGATGAGCTTCTTCATCCAAAGGGTTGTGAATCTGTGGAATTCTCTGCTCAGTGAAACAGTCAAGGTTCCCTGGTTGAATGTTTTAAAGGCCAAGACAGATAGATCTTTGAACAGGAAAGGAATTGAGTGTTATGGTGAATGGGAGGGTAAGTGGAACTGAGTCCGCAAAAAGATCAGCGATGACCTTATTGAATGGCGGAGCGAGCTGGAAGAGACAGATGACCTACTCCTTTATTTCTTCTGTCCATATGTCCTTAGATTGCCATCCTTGTCATTCCTCCTTCCCTGGAATAGGCCAGTTCTGAACGCTGATCAGTAGGTCTTTAAATATCTCCCGCGTATCAAATGCCGACTTGTTCAATCAAAGCTCCTCCCAATTAATACTGCTCAGCTCCTACCTAATACTGATGTAATTTTCCTTCCCACAATTTCGTAGCTTCCCCCAAGGTCCTGATTATTCATAGCTATCTTAAAATGTAAGGAGAGGCGATCACCCCGTTTAAGAAGCTCCTGGTTCAGTGTTTTTCCCCATGTGGGAGTCAACTACAGGTTTTCTTGTTCCAAGGTTGGGGAGGAAATAGCCGATTGGTATTATTGCTGGACTGTTAATTCAGAGACTTAGATAACATTCTGGGGACCTGTGTTCAAATCCCAGCACAGCAGGTGGTGGAATTTGAATTGAATACAAAAGAAAATCATGAATGAAGAATCTAATGATGACCATGAATCCATTGTCAAATGTCAGAAAAACCCACCTGCTTCACTGATGTCCTTTCGGAAAGGAAACTGCCATCCTTACATGGTCTGGCCTACATGTGACTGCAGACCCACAGCCAGATGATTGACTCTGAACTGTCCCCTGGGCAATTCGGGATGGACAATAAACACTGCCGAGCTAGTGATGTCGTCCTCCCATTAGCAAATAAATAAAATTGGATTCTATGTCTTCCGATTGAAGATCGTTTCTTGTTCTCACAGTAATTTCATCGCTTAGTCAGTTTCCCTCTTGCCTGTCTTTTTGGAATGTCACGTAGCCCTGCACATTTACCTCCAGTGTTGATCGCCTTATAACCATGTCTTTGTAATAGCTCTCAAATCATGCCCGTCAACTTGTATGTGTGCTACGAATTTGTTGATTTTGTTCTGAATACAATGAGCACGCAAGCAAAGAGTCATTAATTTTGATTTATAACTTTATTTCACCTCTTGACACTATTTACAGCTGTTTTCTGTTTCTACATGCAGTCTTTTCCAGTCCCATGCTGAGTATTGTTATCCCAATAGTTCTTTAATGTCAGTGTGTGTGTATTCCTGGGCGACTATGCTCGTGTGGTCTACGGAGTTGTGGAGGTCACAGTTCTAGGACAGCCATTTCATAGGCCTCTGCTGCAGGTAAGAAGAAAAGAAAATCTCTTGCTCTGAGCTCTGCAAACCAGGGCAATGTCAAAAAGGAACCAAGGTCAAAAGTTTCAACAAGAATCTCAAAATTAACTGCTGAATTCACATAAGCATTCCGGGGATCGCCCAATGTAGTGGCCACAACATCCCACTTTCTATTCCTCACAAACAATCCAAAGGCTGAACTATCCGTATCCCTCTTAACGGTTATGTTTTTTGAGCTAATTTCTTGTTTCTAACTTGTGTGTATTTGTGGTGCCTTATGACTTCTTGCGTTTAGCAATTGATAAACTCACTTTCTCACTAATTCAGTAAAACCTAGTTTTATAGAATCCCCAGTGTGGAAACAGGCCATTCAGTTCAAGAAGTCCACAGCAACCCTACAAAGAGCATCCCACCCAGACCCATCCCCATTCCCTACTCTATCCCTGTCAGCCTGCATTTCCCATGGCTAATATACCTAACCTACACGAATGTGGGTAATTCAGCATTCCCAATCCACCTAACCTGCACATCTCTGGACTGGTCAAAACAATGATTCGATTTGAATTAGTTAGAATGCAGCTGTTAACAGTAATCCTCCGTCCCTGTGTTGGAGCGAGATTTAACATTCAAGATCAAAAATGAAACACTTGAACAAGGTAGCTCAAATTGAGGTTGTTGACTTGCTCGCCGAGCTGGCTTGTTTTCATTGAGACGTTTCGTCACCATGATTGGTGACATCACCAGTAGAGCCTCCAACGAAACAATGTTACTTTACTCTGTCTGGAATTTATACTGTCCGGTCTGTTACCATGAGTACTGTCATTTCGGGTTTTGATCTGTATGGGTTTGTATGTGGGGGTCCAATTGTATCTGTTTGTTGGTTGCATTATGGGTGGAGAATCACGCCACTCATATGAAACTGGGACAAGGTAACCATAGTAGCCCAAGCCAAGTGTAGACACGCAGAGGAATTCCTAGAGGCATGGTTCTCCACCCATTCTGCAGGCTCACATTCTTGGTCTCTTCAGTTTGAATATGATCACTTAACCATATCCTTTATGACAAACAACAGAGTCTTACTTCCTAAAATCTTCAAACAGGACTGTCCAGACAGATCCACTTGTTCTCATGATATCGTCTTCTGTTGGAGGGCTTCCGAAATGTCTGCATTCTTCCTCAACTGAGCATTCCTTGCGTTCGTGGTTGACAGAGCTCTCGGCCATGTCCAACCCATGTCCTACACTTTGGCCTCACCCCTGATGAGGTACCCTGGTCCTCAATGACCAACCCATCAATATCCACATCGAGAAGAACATCAGCCACGATTTCTAACAAGATCCCACCACCAGGCATATATTCCCCTCCCCTCCCTTGTCAGCCTTCCGCAGGGACCATTCCATCAGGACACCTCGGTCCACTCCTGATCCGTTCACAACACCTCCCCATAACCCGACAGCACTTTGCATGCCACCACAGAAGGCATAACATCTGCCCATTTACTTCCTCCCGCTTCACTATCCAAGGCTTCCAGGGGAAGCAGCGATTTACCCACACTTCACTCAATCTAGTCTACTGTATTCACTGCTCTCAATATTGTCTCGCTCTGCATCGGGGAGACGAAACACAGACTGACCAACCACTTGGCTGAACACCTATATTCTGTCCATAAAAATGGCCCCAGGTTTCCAATTGCCTGTCACTTGAGCACCCCATCATGATCCCTGGCCAAAATCTCTGTCTCAGGCTTGCTGCAGTGCTCCAGTGAGTGCAAGGTTGAAGACAAAAATCTCATGTTTGCTTTGCAGAACACCTCCGCTCGGTTCGCAATCAACAACAGCACCTTCCAGTCGCCAACCATTTTAACTCCTTTAACTCCCCCTCCCATTCCTTAGACGGCATGTCCATCATGGGCCTCCTGCAGTGCCACAATGATGCCACCTGAAGGGGGCAGGAGCAGCAACTCATATTCCGCTTGGGAACCCTGCAGCCCAATGGTATCAATGTGAACTTCACAAGCTTCAAAGTCTCCCCTTCCCCCACTGCATCCCAAAACGAGCCCAACTGCATCCCAAAACCAGCCCAGCTTGTCCCACCTCCCTAACCTGTTCTTCCTCTCACCTATCCCCTCCTCCCACCTCAAGCCGCACCTCCATTTCGTACCGACTAACCTCGTCCCGTCTCCTTGACTTGTTCGTCCTCCCCGGACTGACCTATCCGCTCTCTACCTCCTCACCTACACTCATCTCTACTGGCTCCATCCACACCTCTTTAACTTGTCTGTCTCCTTTCCACCTATCTTCTCCTCTATCCATCTTCAATCCGCCTCCCCCTCTCTCCCTATTTATTTCAGAACCCTCTCCCCCTTCCCCTTTTCTGATGAAAGGTCTCAGCCCAACATCTAAGCTTTTGTGCTCCTGAGATGCTGCTTGGCCTGCTGTGTTCGTCCAGCTGCACACTTTGTGATCTCGATGTGTCTTAACAACCTCATTAAGTGAGTTCTGGAGAGAACTATGCAGGGGAGACTTAGGGTTTGTCATTCTAACTTGCCTGTCCTGAAAGATGAAAGTTGGTTTATTTTGGATGTTTGTTTCATAGCTATGAAAGATATCCTGAAAGGATTTTTCATATCTTTTGTTGAGAATTTTACCCGTTTAGTCACTCTAATCCTTTTCCTTTTTTAAAGTTTGCTTGGTAGTCATAAATTTCAAATATCGGCCGAATTTTATTCGGCTTTGTATTGGTTCTCCGTGATTCCCCGTTAATGGCTCCGTGACCTGCTAGCTAATTACAGAATTTATCATTGATGTGCCTGTCATAAAATCTTTAGTCTTATACTATGTATTCCCAATTTCAGGAGAAAGTCCAGAGACCTTTTAAAGGAAAGGGGTTTAGAAAGAACACTTAAGTTCTATAGATCCAAGTCATGAATAGTTGATAAATTATTTGCACTTCATATTTCCAGAATCTACCCCGGAAGAGAGAGCCCAGAGAATTGCCAAAGCTGTCTGCAAGCAGTCAATTGACGTGAAGGAAAATTGGGAGCAATTGAAAACCCATGCGAGCAACTGGCAGAACAAGGTGGAAAAGGCGTTAGAGAAACTTCAAGAACTGCAGAAAGCTCTGGATGATCTTGAGTCTCATGTGATAACAGCTGAGGGGGTCCACATTGATTGGCAACCTGTGAATGACCTGTTTATTGACGCATTGCAGGATCACATGGATAAAACCACAGTAAGTGCAATTACTTTACACTTCACTTATGAACAGATGTAACCGCAATGTTGTATCGAGACGATCAGTAATATGAGTAGTGAAGTAATATTGATTGAATGGTTGTTAACTTAATTTGTAAATTAAAACTTAGTTGAGCATGCCTTCTGATGATATCACATTGGTAATATGAGTATAATTGAGGATTTTATTGGTCAGTGACATCAAGTGAGTTATCTGCTTGTTGCCATGTTATCAGGACTAAAGGTGAAGTCTGACCACGCCATTTGGCCACTCCTTAGAGAGACACAACTGGTTATGATTTAACCTGAAGATCACCATGCCTCGGGCAAGTAAAGGGGTTGAGGCGAAGATCCTTTGTGGTAAGGTCACTGGTGTGGCAATTGAGCCCTCTCTGCAGGGCATCACTCTGCATCACAAACCAACTGTTCAGCCCACGGAATTTGAATAGAATTCTCATGAAGTTAGCGAGAGGGATACTACACGAGAGGGATACTACTGAATAGATCGATGTTTTGAAAAGCGGATGAGATATGAGCAAAAGTTTAATTGATGTGGAAGACCAGCCACAATCATCATCAATGGTGGAGCAAGCTTGAGCGGCCATGCAACATTGTGCTGCCGCTATTTGACTTGTTCAGTGGAAAGGAAGGAAGATGGTCCAAGTGTCAAAAATGCTGAAGACCACATCCTTGTACAACCTCAAAATTTGATTGTGTTCAGCATATTATCACTCCTGGTACCCCTAAATCCTGGTCTATCATCTCAGCAGCTTGACTCTGCCCAAAAGCTGGTTACTTGTGACATTTTTGAAGGATCTTCCCAAGTCTGAAAATCATTTTTGTTTTTGTGCAATCAGAGTTGGCCAGTGTGGAAGGAGGTCATTTGGCATATCATAGCTCTTTGAAATAACTCCCCAATTCGTCCCCCTCTGCTTGGCAATGACTTCAACCACTTATAAAATCTCTTTAATGGAGGGATACTTTGAAGACATCTGAAAGGAGTATTAACGATCCCAGAATACAACTGAGCCTTATTAAGTTGTTAGTTCAGATGATCAAGAGCTTGATCAAAGAGGATTGTTTGAAAAAGTGCCTTAAAAGAGGAAATGTACAGAGGCTAAGAGGTGTAGGAAGTTAGTGAGTTTTGAAAGATTTGTGCTCAGGTTGAGGTTCTGGATGCGAGTTTGCTCGCTGAAGGTGGAGGAAGTCTCTTCTTGGGTTTGAAGCCTACACAATTAAATGTTTGGCAACCAGTAGTGGGCCGTTTGAAATCAAGAGTGGGCAAGAGGACGTAATTAGACGAGTGCCGATATCCTCAAGTATGGTTGGATTGGTGGGGATTACCAAAGTAGCGATAGGCATAGCCAAGGAACGATTTGTAAACAAAAATGAGAATTCAATAAAATTACTGTTAATAGTATCAGTTAGGTGGAAAGTACAGAGAATAGGACTTGGTTCAAGATGAGACTCATGCACTGGAGTTTTAGATGACCTCAAGTGTTCAATGGGCAAAAGTGGGACTCCAGCAGGGAATGCATTGGTATTGTCAGGCCCAGAGTGAAGTAGTTCCAGATGAAGGTTTCACTGCTAATGAGCCAAGACAAGAGACAGGTAGGCAGGATTGAAAAGATGGAAAGAGACAGCTTCAGGGATTGCATGAATGTGTGGTCGGACGTTCATCGTGGGATAAACAAGATGCCAAGGTTGTGCTGAGACAAGCGTAACATTACATTGTTGCCAAGGCGGAGTAATGCAGTCAGTAGGCAGTGAATAGAGGTTGGTGTGGGGACCACAAACAGTGGTCTTCCCAGTTTTAAATTGTTATCTCTACATAGTTCCGCAACTTTATGTTCTGTTCAAAAGGCATTACTGACAAGAAAACAGAAGTTAGCCATTTGTTTACTTGTTAATATATCTTGATTTTTCCACCATCTTCTCCAATTATGAACACCACATGTGAAGTGTACTAAGTGAACCATTCAAACCTTCAAAGGAAATGTTAAAATTGTGGAATATAAAGTTAAATTTATTTTCTTGAAAATTTAAATAAATTACATGAAGGTTTGACCAAGACTGAAAGGAATTATATGGAACACCAGATGAATAAAACAAGCAGTAGTAAGGTGGTATTAGCTGAATGTTCCTGAAGAAAGAGAACACAGCCAACCTTTCTTCCATCAGGGGGATTAATTGTGTGGTGTCAGACACAGTTGATTAAATCATTCCTTCTGTCTTTACTGTCTGACTGTACTATGGTTGTAATATTTCCTTTTTTAAAGGCTCAAGGCTCGACATACTTCTCATTTTCTAAATTTTAAGAAGTTGGCTTCTTGTCAAGTCACGGTAGGACTGAAAACACAGTCTATGACTGTTTGAAGTCACATGACACCAGCTTATCGTCCAACAGGCTCATTTCAAGTCACACAAGCTTTTGGAGTGCAGCCCCTTCATCAGGTGCAGTTGGTGAGGTGACCACACAGACAAACAATTTATAAGCAGAGAGATCAAAAGATCATAGAATTGGCCTGAGTGGAGTGTCAGATAATAACTCTCTAACACTCTTGGTAGCCTGTATAAGCAAGTAAAGTGTTTATAAAGTCAATGTCAGTGCTGTGCTGTCATGATAATCAGGCAGCGCAACTGGAATGTACAAGGTGACATCTCGGGTCAGACTCTGACTTGTAGTTTAGAGGCTTGTGTTCAGAATCTGTCTTAGAGTTTTAACCTTTATTTCAAAACCAGGAATTTATAACACACCACACTGACTGTGACTACAAGCTGTGTGTTTCTTCAACAAAATATCTGCAACTAAACAAACATCCTGGATGAAGACTTATTATCTGACACTCCACTCACACCAGTTGTATGATCTTTTGATCTGTCTGCTTATAAATTGTGTGCCTGTGTGTTTTCCTCTCTGACCGCACGTGATGAAGGGACTGCACTTCAAAAGCTTGTGTGATTTCAAATAAACCTGTCAGATTATAACCTGATGCCATGTGGCTTCTGACTTTGTCCATCCTAGTCCAACACCAGCACCTCCACATTATAAGTGTTTGGAACCAAGTCAGTGCAACAGGCATAGGTCGAACATTTGACTTCGGAAGGATGCCTCGTGCTGAAAAGTTTATTAATAACAAAGGATTTCTCCATTATGCCATCTATCATAACATGCTGCGCCTCACAGTCATAATGAAAGGATGCCCACTTTAATTTAGCAGCGCCAAGAACAGTTATGGACATTTTTAGCATGGGAGAAGGCCATTCAACCTATTTTATCTGTACCAGCTCTCTCCCAGAGCAAAAAAATTAATCCTTTTCTCGAATTCATTCCACATATTTCACAGGATTGAAATATATAGGTACATAGTTAAGTGATTTTAACATCGAGTGAGCAGTTCTCGCACTTCACCTTGTCACTAACAATTGAAAACGTGACTTAGAAAGAGTGGGTCTTTATTTTGTTCTGTTGTGATGATGAAGAAGATGCAAGTCGAAGTGCTGGAACTGGCCTCTTGAACTTAGAAACATTTAAATGTGTATAAAATGAATTCTGTGCGCATCTATTACAAGCAGTTTTATGGAAGGAAAAGGTACCAAAGAAGATTTGGTGTATTGTACTTGATGCTATTATACTCCAACCTGTGAAAACAGAACTCTATGACTGTGAGTGTTGAGATCTGAGAGGGTGCTATCTTGTTTGAATTTACATTGCTAAGTCTAGGCCTATTTTCTCAACAGCAAAATTGGTAATCCAGAAAGAAATGGATGTTTCTCGCATTTGTTGGCTGTAAGTGTCTGTTTAAAGTTTGAGTACAGTGTCCTCATATACAGGTGCTTAACCTGCTTTTACAGTTTGAACATTTGTTGTGCCAATGAAAATTGTTTGAATGGTTTCACCTCCAGTTTTCTTCTTTGTACATATTTGGTATTTTTTCAGGTTAAGGACTGCCTGCAAAATCTGAGATTGGGTTTTGAAACACATCAACCTTTGCTTGCGAGAGATAATGGTAACTGCAGATGCTAGAGAATGCGAGATAACAATGTGTGGAGCTGGATGAACACAGCAGGCCAAGCAGCATCTCAGGAGCACAAAAGTTGACATTTCGGGCCTCGACCCTTCATGCGAGAGAACGTAACGTAAGAAAGAAGAACAGGACTAAGTAGTATTATCCTTCAAAGCCTTGTTGAGTTGATTTGTCCTGTTTTGTTCCTTACTTTTACATTTATTAAATCCACATTTTTTAAAGCATTCTTTCACAGGATGAGGGCACTGATAGCAAGGCTAACATTCATTTCCCATCCAGGAATGGCTTGGTAGGCCATTTTGGAAGTCAGTAGAGAGTCAACCATATTCCTGTGAATTTGAAGTCAGATACCAGAATTGTGAAGGGATGCAGATTCCCTTCCCGAAAGAATAGATTAGTGAATTCAGTTTTCTGTTAAAATAATTTATGATAGTTTCATCGTCACTGTTACTTTTAACTCGAGATCTTTATTAATTAAATGTCATTTCCAGCAGATGCTTTTGTATATTATATTTAATATTAGGATTTTAGTTTTAACTTAATTTCTTATTAACATTTAATCATTAATTTCAGGATGTTTCTCAGATTTTATACGCTTCCTCTCCATTAGGTTTTTAAAGAAGAAATTGCCCCAGTCAAACAAGAAGTCAAAATATTAAATGATCTGGGATGTCAGTTATCTCCGCTTGATGTCTCTTTCTCTCCAAAGATTTCTCACCAGCTTGATGACCTAAATATGAGGTTGAAATTTATACAGGTAACAGTGAAAACATTTTCTAAACTAGCCAATCTGTTGAAGAAAGTATGTCCAAATAATTTGGCTTCAAATATATGAGCAAGATAAAGAACCCTTTCAACTGAAGCAAGCAATTAATATTTTATTATCATGGTTTATGAAGTTATCCAATTTTATCATGTTACTTTTTCAAAAATACAATGTTCTTGTCTGTAGTTTGCACTTTAGAATGTAATCGCAAAACAAAATCCAAATAGTGAGAGATGTGAGCATCCGAACTACAGTCTGAAATGGTTCAGGACTGGAACAATTTGAATATATTCAGGATGAAGCTGCAGGTAGCAGGTATTTTTCCCGATCCATCTAAAAGAATTTGGAATTGGAACATTGTGCTCACTGCTGTACACTTCAGTATTATGTATTGTTTCATATTTTAAGTCCCTGAGAAAGACATACTTTAATGAATTACAACAAAGATATACTTGATGCATTGAAGGGAAGAATGACATAAAGTTGTCTGAACTGCATGTATTTCTTTCAATTGAGCAGATTTTGATTGATGTCAGCAAAGTAGTAGATGAAAGTTTTATTTATCCCATAAAGCCGCATGAAATGTTTTATTGAGCAAATTATTTCAGTCTTGTTCTGTGTCAGCAGCTCGCTTGGCCATGTAGCACAATAAAACTCCTTATCGGTTCTAGCAAGCAGACAAAAACATAAATAGCACCAGGATCTGGATGTTCTACCTCTTGACCCTACCTCACCATCCGATAAGAGATGGCTGACCTGCCCAGGACTCAACTCCTCTTCTATACCAGCTTCTCAGACCGCTCAAGTTCTCTATTTCAAAAATCTTATCTACCACCTTCTTTAAATACTTCCAGTGATCTACCTTTCACAATTCTCTTGTATTCTAAACAATCGCTACCTGCTGAAAGAAGAAATTCCTTTGCATCTCAGGTTTCAATAAATGTTCCCTTCTTCTGTAACTATGTTGCTGAGTTTGAGATTTCCACAATAATGGAAACATTGTCTTCACATCTAGCCTGTCAAGCCCTCTCAAAATTTTGTGTTTCAGTAAGATCACCCCTCATTCTTCTAAACTTGAATGAATAAAGACCTTCTGTGCAACCATTCTTGATAAATCATGATCCGATGAATCAGCCCAGTGAGTCTCTTTTGAACTGCTTCCTATGGCTGTGTATCCTTTCTTGTATTTCTCCAAGTGTGACCTCCTCAATAGCCTGATCAGTTGCAAAAACACTTGCCCATTTTTAAACTGAAACCTCCTTACAATAAAGGCCAAAATTCCATTTGCCTTCTTAATTACTTGCATCACCATCGTCATGGCTCACATCAACTCCAACCTACCAAAGTGCTTTGATCCTTTGCAATTCACCTACCACTGCAACAGGTCTCCAGCTGATACCGTCTCCCTGGCCTGACAGTCATCCCTGGAATGTCTGGATAACAAGGATACCTACATCAGTCTGTTACTTATTGATCAGAGCACCACCTTCCACACTGTAATTCCAAACAAACTCCTCTCTAAACTCTGAGACCTGCGCCTCAGCATCCCTCTGTGTAACAGGATTCTCGACTTCCTGACCCAGAGACCGCAATCAGTAAGGATAGGTGACAACACTTGCTCCACCGTAAGCCTCAACACCGGTGCCCAGCAAAGCTGCCCCTACTCTATACTCCTTATGCAATCATGACTGCGTGGCCCCAACTCCATTTACAAGTTTGCTGATGACGCTTCCATTGTAGGTCGGACCTCAAACAACAATAAGTGAGATTACAGGAAAAGCAATTGAGTGCTTGCTGGCATGATGGAAAGATAACAATCTGTCCATCAGCATAAGCAAAATGGAGGAGCTGGTCATTTTTTTCAGGAAGCTTCTGTCTGCAGCAATGGTGCTGAGGTGGAGATGGTTGATAGTGTGAAGTTCCTGGGAATGTTGCTCACCAACAATCTGTCCTGGCCAATCCATGTCGACATGATGGTCAAGGAGGCTAAGGAAATTCAGCATGTCCATGAGGACCCTACCTGTTTTTGTAGATGCATCCTATCTGGATGCATCACTGTGTGGTATGGCAGTTGCTGTTCCCAAGACTGCAAGAAGCGAAAGAGAATCATGAGCACAGCCCAATCCGTCACGCAAACTAGCCTTCCATCCATTGACTCCATCTACACTTCCCACTACCTTGAGAAAGCAACCAACATAATCAAAATACCCCCTCACTCTCTTCCGTCCTCTTCTGTCGGGCAGAGGATATCAGTTTGAATAAGCGTACAAATAGATTTAAGAACAGCCACTTTCCTGTTGTGACTTTTGAATGGACCTCTCAAATGTTAATTCTGATCTCTCTCTCTCAGCCTCTTCTCTCTGGCTGTAACACTATTCTGCACTTTGTACGGTGTGATTTGCCTACACAGCATGCAAATCAACACTTTTCACAGTATCTCAGTACATGTGTCAGCAACAAAGCAATCATTCACCTGCATGCTAGTATGTGTTTCATGGACGAGAGCATCCAAGTCCCCTACCATGCATTTTCTTTAGAGTCTATCTTTTGATCCTTCCTACCAAAGTGTACTTTCCGACATTAAACTCTCTCTGCCAACTTTTTTCCGACTTGCTTGACCTGTCTATCCCCTTGCAGATTCTTTCTGTCCTCATGACAACATTCCCTTACTCTATTTTTGTAGCATCAGCAAATTTGAATGAATTTATGCCTTGTCCCCTCCTCTAAGTTAGGAATATAGAGAGTAAATAATTCTCGTCCTTGGACTGATCCCTGTGGCACTCCACTAGTTATGGCTTTTCGGCCTGATAAAGATGGTGGTTAGAAAATAACTGGCTGAACCACTGAAATGAAAAATGTGAAAAAATATGCGTTTTCATTGTTTGTGAAATACTTAAATCAGATTGTAGATAATAAAATAGAAATATTGCAGTAGTTCTTCATAGTTTCTCATTGAGCTTTCTGAGAATTCTGAATATAGTTCCTGATTTATGATAGCATCAGTTTTCATGCATCTTTGTCTGAGAATTCAGATTTGTTTTGTCAAAAATTGTGCTGTGCCACACATGATATTTGCTAAATCTGTCCTGTCCCAGCAGTTCAACTCGTTCAGTTTTGAGAACTTTTGTCAGGACCCCACAGTTGAGCTACCTTGCGTTGATAGCTCACTACACACTTCTTGCATTGAAACAAATGTACCTCAGACTACCTGTCCATCAGCGTTCATCATCTGCTCTGTGTCTACTCTTCCTCTTAGTCACACTGACTTCATTATCTAGTTCCTTACAGGCTGTAGTTATTATCTTGTTACTGCCCACTAACCTGTGCATTTGGCTCCCATCCCCCTGCCACATTACGAGGTCTTACGAGGAAAGGCTGAGGGACTTGAGGCTGTTTTCATTAGAGAGAAGAAGGCTGAGAGGTGACTTAATTGAAACATATAAAATAATCAGAGGGTTAGATGAGGTGGATAGGGAGAGCCTTTTTTCTGGATGGTGACGGCGAGCACGACGGGGCATAGCTTTAAATTGAGGGGTGAAAGATACAGGACAGATGTCAGAGGTAGTTTCTCGACTCGGAGAGTAGTAAGGGAATGGACCGCTTGGCCTGCAATGGTAGTAGATTTGCCAACTTCAGGTACATTCAAGTCGTCGTTGGATAAGCATATGGACGTACATGGAATAGTGTTGGTTAGATGGGCTTGAGATCGGTCTGACAGGTCGACACAACATCAAGGGCCGAAGGGCCTGTACTGTGCTGTAATGTTCTGTGTTCTGTGTTTTATTTATTGTTGAATAGCAGCAGGAGGTGAGGAGGCAGAGACTGCAACCCTGAGGTCACGGAGGGAAGGAAAAGAGGCTCTTACTTGGAGATTGAGAAGCAGGAGAGGGCACAACCCAGAGGTTTGGGAGTGGAGAGAGGCTGCAAGTTGGAGGTCAAGGTGAGGAGAGGCACCAGTTGATGTTGTAGATTAAATGTAATACAGAAAATTGTGAAGTGGTTAAGTTTGGTTCGAAAAACAGTACATAAAACAGAAGGAACCATTCTAAATGGGTGCAGAAGCAGACCGGTTTTGCTGTTCTGTGCATAAACCATTCAGTTAAACCACAGCTAGTCTGAGCTTCAACTCTGTTTACCTGCTGAAAAGTCATGTCGACTGAAAACATTAGCTTGCTTTCTCTCCATGGCTGCTTGCCTGACCTACTGTGGTCTCCGGCATTTTTTGTCGTCAGTCTGTTTACCTCCCTTTCTTCTATGTCCTTTCATAGCCTTAGCTATCAAAAATAATTTCAGTTACACTCATTGTTATTGATCCAGCACCCACATTCTTTTATGAGAGAGTATTTGAGATCTTGACTGTTGTTTGTATTAAGATACAAGTGCTTCCTGATTTCAGTTCTGAATGGCTTGCCATTGAATCTCATATATTAATAGATAATACTTCTGATAAGAAATGTTTTCAGAGTGTTATAGTGGAAGCTTCTATGTTTTGTGCATCCTCTATCTAGCCACCAGACTCAGAGTACCTGTTGGGACCATCCAAAAATGACTGAATATTTTCACTCATTCGGTCAGTAGATTGATAATAGGACTCTGGTTCTGTGCCACTGTCAGATCATTGTGACTCCAAAAGGTACCAAAGTAAATTCTGGATTCTAGGCAAATATACCTATGTGTTTAGATCTATTTAGATGCATTCATGTCGGCTAAAAATACTTGAAATAATGTATAATTAGGAGTGACAGACAACATCTGTGACATTAAATGAAAAACAAGAACAAAGAACTTTGGTTCATATTTCAGCTTCGACAGGCACTAAACAACTAAAAGCACTGTATAACCAATGAAGTAATTTTTTGAAGTATGTTTGTAATGTCGGAAACACAGCAACAAATATATGCGCAGAAGGCTTTCACAAACAGAACTGTAAAAATGACCACTTACTTTGTGATATTGATTGAATGCTAAGTGTTGGCCAGAATGTAGATCCACTGAACTGAATACAGGTGGTTTGTGGGTAAGAAAGTCTTAACCCTTTGGACAAACCTAATTTTATTTGTAATTTATTAGCAATAACTGAATTGTGCAATTTAAGTTCAGAAGTTCCCAATTTTAAGTGGAGTTTTAACAAATTCACCTTTGAAGAGCGTTTGGGCTTGATGAACCCAAGTCTCAACTGAGTTAACTCAGCCTTTTGTGTTAGGGATGTATAAATTATCCATCTTAGGGGAGGCGATGGCCTCACGGTATTGTCACTGGACTGTTCATCCAGAGAGACAAATCATGTTCTGGGGACCTGGATTCAAATCCCGCTGTGGCAGATGGTGGAATTTGAATTCAATAAATATCCAGAATTCACAATCTGATGATGACCATGAATCCGTTGTTGCTTGTTGGAAAAGCTCAACAGGTTCACTAATGCCTTTTAGGGAAGGAAACTGCCATCCTTACCTGGCCTGGTCTGCATGTGACTCCAGACCCACAGCAATGTGGTTGACTTTTAACTGCCCTTTGGGTAATCAGGGCTGGGCAATAAATGCTGGCTCGCCAGTGACGCCCTCATCCCGAGGTTGAATCAAGAAAAAAAATTACGATTGCCTTTTCTAACTTCTCAGCCTTCAGTAATTGATTCTTCCAGTGCTAGAGAAGAAGTGGTGATTGTGGCTTATTCTCTTCCCATGGTTTAACATGATGCAACTGATGGTAAAGTTAATAAGCTTTATGAAAACATAAGTAAATATATATAATTAAATAAAAATAGCAAAGTCATTAATTAGAACTCGGCTACAACATGTAAGAGCTCCTGTGTTCCAGTATGGTCTGGTGCAAGCATGTTTGCTGTAAGCACTTAATGTTTGAGTAGCTTGTGTTTATGAGCTGGAGGCTGATCTAGGGATGCTGGGACACATCAGAAGGATTCTTTGCACCAAGAGGCAGTCACAGCCCTTAAGTTTGTGTTTGTCTGATTTGGTCAGTCTTCAGGCGCAGGAGAGGTCGATGGTGGAGGTTCATTACGCTAATACTGGGGAAAGTAGGACTGTCCTGTGGTGAGTTATGGATTCAACTGGGCCTGTGTTCATGAGAGTTTAAAAAGATGAGGGGGGGATCTGATTGAAATATAGAAAGTTGGAACTGAGCCAGATGAACTCAATGCAGGGAAGCTATTTTCCCTGTTTGTGGTGCTAGGACCAGGGGTCACAGTCTCAGAATTTGGGGTAGATCAGTTAGGACTAGGATGAGGACAACATCTCGTCATTCAAGCAGAGTGAATCTGTGAAATTTTCAACCACAGAAGACCATGGGGGCCATCACTGAATGTATTCAAGAACAAGACAAGGTGGCTCGGTGGCTCACCACTGCTGCCTCACAGTGCCACTGACCTGTTTTGATTCCACTCTTGGGTAACTATCCGTGTGGAGTTTGTACATTCTCCCTGTGTCAGTGTGGGTTTCCACCAGGTGCTCCGGTTTCTTCCCACAGTCCAAAAATATGCAGGCCAAGTGGATAAGGCATGGTAAATGCATAGTTACGGGGCAAGGATGGAGGGGCCAGTCTTGGACACGATGCACTTCGAAGGGTCAGTGTCGACTTAATCAGCTGAAAACATTTTGCATTGTAGGGATTCTTTGATTTTGTGATAGATTTTTAGATGTTAAAAGATTCAATAAGTATACAGGAAAGTGGGAATATGATATCGAGATGTAAGATCAGCCATGATCTTATTGAATGGTGGACTTGGCTTGAAGGGCTGATTGGCTTATTCCTGCTTCTAGTTTCCATGTTCTTCTGTGACTGAATGAGGCTGATAGCGGAACTAGAATGCCTGAGCTTTAGGGTGGATGTGCAAATTGACTATCGCACTGTGGTAAAAAACACACTTTCAAAGGGGCTTGATAAACGCAATGTAGTATAATCAGTGGGATTGACACTATTCTGTGTAGCAAAGAGTGAGAGTCTGTAACTGTGGAAGCCATTGCCACAGAAGACTGCGAAGGCTAAGTCATTGAGTGTATTTAAGACAGAGATAAATAGGTTTGTGGACAAGTAAGTGCATCAAGGGTTATGGGGAGAAGGCAGGAGAATGGGGTTCAGAAGTATGTCAGCCGTGCTTGAATGACAGAGCAGACTCAGTGTGCAGAATGGCCTAATTCTGCTCATATATCTTCGGGTCTTATTTGCTCAGACGGGAAAAGACCTTGCGGTGGGAGGTGGAGAATCCAGACATTGTAGGCAGGACAAAAAAAGAGTTTGTGAATAGTTGTAATGAGGAATTTGGCACCATGAAGCAGAGCCTTCAATGTCATAATCTCTGGATGCATAATGTGTTGGGCAGAAAGGCTTATTTCCATGCAGTGTGCCACCAAGATTCTAACTCCAGACAAACATATCCATCTTCTTTGCGCTCAATCTGACTCCTACGAGCAGGGAGCTTTCCCCCCATTCCCGTTAAAACCAGTTTTGCTCGGTTCCCTGGATGCCACATTTGGTCAAGTGTGGCCTTGATGTCAAGAACAATGACTGTCGCCCTCACTCCCTCACCTCGTTTGTCCATTTTTGAACCAGGGCATCAATGAGGCCAGGAGCTGGGTGGCCCTGGTAGAAACCCAACTGAGTGTTAGTGAGTAGGTGATGCCTTTATTTTCACCTACTGTAGTCCCAATCATGCAACTCTGTCAATTGCTGCCCCTGCCAAGCGCTGGAAGCCTCCCCAGAGTTATCCAGACAGCAGAAAATTTGTTTCAGGAAGACTAGGACCTGCCCTGTCAAATTTCATGTGGATGTGCTGTTGCACATGCACAGAGCGTGATTAAAGGGAGTCAGCATGGCTTTGTGACGGGCGGGTCATGCCTTACAAATCTGATTGGGTTCTTTGAGGAGGTCATGAGACCGGTTGACGAGGGGCGAGCAGTGGATGTGGTGTACATGGACATCAGCAAAGCATTTGATAAGGTTCCCCACGGCAGGCACTTTGATGAAGTCAGGAGGTATGGAAATCAGGGTGACTTGGCTGTCTGGATTCAGAATTGGTTGGCTGACAGGAGGCAGAGAGTGGTTGTAGATGGTAAATATTCTGCCTGGAGGTCAGTGCTGAGTGGTGACCCGCTGGGCTCTGTTCTTGGGCCTCTGCTCTTTGTAGTTTTTAGAAATGACTTGGATGTGGAGGTTGAGGGGTGGGTTAGTATGTTTGCTGCTGACACAAAGGTTGGAGGTGCCGTTGATAGTATTGAGGGCTATTGCAGGCTTCAGCGAGACATTGACAGGATGCAGAGGTGGGCTGAGAAATGGCAGATGGAGTTCAACCTGGATAAATGCGAGGTGATGCATTTTGGAAGGTCGAATTTAGATGCTGAATCTAGGATTAAAGGCAGATGCTCGGCAGTGTATAGGAATCGCGGAATCTTGGTGTTCAAGTGCATAGCTCCCTCAAAGTTGCCACACAAGTGGATAAGGTTGTTAAGAAAGCATATGGTGTTTTGGCTTTCATTGACAGGGGGATCGAGTTTTAGAGCCGCGAGGTTATGCTGCAGCTGTACAAAACCCTGGTGAGACCACACTGGAATATTGTGTCCAGTTCCGGTTGCCCTATTATAGGAAAGATGTGGAGGCTTTGGAGAGAGTGCAAAGGAGGTTTACCAGGTTGAGAAGGTTGACTGAGCTTGGACTTTGCTCTCTGGAGAGAAGGAGGAAGAGAGGTGACCTGCTCAAGGTGTACAAGGTAATGAGAGGAATGGATAGAGTCGATAGCCAGAGACTTTTCCCCAGGGCAGGATTGACTGCCACGAGGCATAGTTTTAAGGTGTTAGGAGGAAGGTATAGAGGAGATGTCAGAGGGAGGTTCTTCACCCAGAGAGTTGTGAGTGCATGGAATACTTTGCCAGTGGTAGTGGTGGAAGCAGAGCCATTAGTGACATTTAAGCAACTGCTGGACATGCACATGGACAGCAGTGAATTGAGGGGAATGTAAATTAGGTTAGGTTATTTTTGGAGTGGGATTATTCCACGGCACAACATGGTGGGCCGAAGGGCCTGTGCTGTGCTATACTTTTCTATGTTCTATGTTGTGTGTAAGAGTCAGAAGCCCAGTTGTTATTGGCTTGGCTCTTTAGCTCAGTAGCTATCCCTTAATTTTTTGATGGCCCAAAGTGGCTGGCAAAGCAGACTTGCAACTTGAAAGCATTATGACATTGGCCAGGATGTGAATCATTGACCTACATGGTTTTTTGCAGATGTCTATTACTGCATCCATGTCTGTGAATGATTTGCGTAGCAGCCATGAAGTTTTCACAGAGTCCTTCAGAACTTAGATGTGGACCTTGGCAACTTTAAAGAAGTCTAAAAAATATCAACACACATCCATTTTGGCAATAACAGGTATGAACATCGATAGAGAGTGGATAGCCAGAGACTTTTTCCGAGGGTGAAGGTAGCTCTTATGAGGAGGCATAGTTTAAAAGTAAGTGGAGATAGATCTCGGGTAGACGTGAGAAGTAGGTTCTTTACTCAGAGAGTGGCAGAAGCGTGGAATGCATTGCCAGAGAGGGGAGTGGAGTCAGCTTCATTAGGAGCATTTAAGCAGCTATTAGACAGGCATATGGATGATAGTATAAGGTAAGGGTGGAGGTTAGCTAGACGTTAGGTTGAGGGTAAAAGCTCAGCACAACACTGTGGGCTGAAGGGCCAGTCCTGTGCTGTACTGTTGTATGTTTGTATGCTCTATGAATCCATCAGTAATTAATCTGCAAGTAGCTGACAGTGTCTTTAAATAACTCTGGCAGAGGGATTATTCATGTTCCTGGTGATCATACGTTCAGCAATGTGTCATTGAGGGACTTTAAGCATTGAGCTCTGATATCACAGTATTGGCAATATCTTGCCTCCTCGACATCATTTCATCAGATATTTGCTGCATGCAACATAGAATTGTCAGAATAGCATCCATGGCAACTTGCATTTGATGTGTGCTCATGAGTCAAATATACAATTTCAGATCTCAAAACCCTTTGTGGCCCTGAAAAACCAGGCGGCGAGATTGCAGACTTTACACCAAGCATGATTATCTGAATCTTTTCTCTCCTACTATAAAGCTGACAGTGAGACTTCCGTGAGTTCCACTGTATTCACCAGATGCTGTTTGCCAGTTATGACATGAATTTCATGTAGCTTTTGACCACCTACATGAGGAATGGGTAACAAATGCTGGTCCTGTCAGTGATGTTCCCATCCTTGAAAATATGTGGAAATAAATTGAACCTAGTAGTTATCATGTCCTTTTACTGTGCCTTGTATTCTTCAGCAGATATTTATCCCCCTGTATTCATTGCAGAGTAGTTGAGAATGTGTTCCAATTGAAATGGTTTGTACTAACAGTTAGGAAAAATGTATCTAAAGATTTTTTTGAATGCAGGTGATTTAAACACCGTGCGTTTTTCTGCATATCGGCCAGCAATGAAGATCCGCCGACTCCAGAAAGCACTCTGTTGTGAGTACATTCACACATTGCAGAATTTGTAATCTCGTGCTGTGTTTTGTTGTGAGCATCCTTGCTTGCCTGTTGTCAGATGTCATTGATTACAATTAGCTTGGTTTTGCAGTTGTTGAGACATCAGTTCGGCATGACCTTACAACCTTCCACTCAAAGGACGTTTGTCTATAAAGTTGCTGAAAATGCAATCTGATAAGGGCAGCCAGGCATCTTAGACTAGAGTGAATGAGGAAAGCAACAGGATGTCTTCTTAATGATTGGGAAACAACCACATGAAGGACTGAGGAGGACAGTGAATTAAAAGAGGAATGGTTTGTTTCAAATCAGGTACAGCAAAAGAAATTAAGAGAACGTAAGGAAGGTTGAAATTGAAAAGGCAAGTAATGGTTTATGTTCATTGGAAACCATCAACAACAAAAGTACAATGAAGAAAGTATTTGAGAAAATACAGAAGATTTCTTCAAATGAAAGGGAGACACTGTCTTCATGATGCCAATAGCACGGAGTGCAACTTTGGCGTTTAACCACATCATCCCTTGGCCTGAAGTCACTGTACTATTTACCCATTTTATAACAGAAAAATACTTCAATGATGAGTGTCATGGAGAATTTCAGCCCCGAATAAAACCATATTCTGAGCAATTGCCACAACAGCTTCTATGACATGACTTTATAAAACATCCCAAGGCATGTCATAGGAGCTTTATAGAGTAAAATTTGATACTGAGTATTGAAAGAGATCCGAAGGTAGATTGATTAAAACCTCATCAAAGAGGTAGATTTTAAGGACTGTTTTGAAGGAGGAAAGAATGATGCAGAGGTTCAGCAAGGTAATTCTATAAAGCTTAGGCTCCAAGAAGTTGAATGTAAAGCTGTCGATGATGGAACAGCACAAATTGTGTTGAGAGGCTGGAATGAAAGGCGTAAATGTGCCTAGAGGGGCTATGAGTTCGACATTGTCAGGGGATGTGCATGGGTGTTGCCAGGTCAGGGAGGGATATGAAAGCCAGGACAGCAATGTGAAAACCAAGGCACTGCTTAACTGTGAGCCATTGTAGATCAGAGTGCGCAGAGAAAGTTGGGTGAATGGAACTTGGTGCGTGTTAAGACAGAGTCAATGGACTTTGAAATGATGCCATGTTAAAGAAAAGGAGAACTTGGGAGGCCAACTTGATATTCATAAGAATGGTCATGTTCAGAGTTAATCAATGCGGTCGGGTTTCAAAACTAACGGACTTACCTGGGGCCAAATGTTGTGGATGTGAAAATAAGTAGACTTTGTGACATCAGGCCTATGTGGCCAGAATTTAAACTCTGGGTCAAAATAACAAAGGGTACAACGAAAACCAGTAGCTAGCAAGCAGACGTCCTTTCAAGGACCAAAGATAATGGCTTCGTTCTGTACCAGATTTAATAGATGGAAACTGTCCGGTTATGTAGAGACAGTGGAAGAAATGCATGAGGGGGTGGTGAGATAGACCTGGGCATTGCCACCATGTATGTGGAAAGTGCAGTGCATTCACATGATATTGCTCTGGGGCAGTGTTCAGATGAGAAAAGGAGTGGGATTTTACTGATTTGGCCAGACCTAGGTGATTCACACCCACAGCCATGCTGTCAAAGATTTGTGGATGCCAGAAAAACTGAACTTGACTGTTTGCAGTAAATGTACAGCATTTCAGATGTCACTTGATCCTGCAGATTGACTCCCTAGAATCTGCTTGTCAAATGATTTATATGGCTAAAAGGTTCAAGTATGAGTTTGCGCTGTGGAACTCATCTCGCACCGAAACTGGCCAGTTGTTATATCAAGATTTGGAGAAAGTATTAGTTTTTTGAAGAATGTTCTGATACAGAGAGAGAGACTAATAGTTTCTTGAGAAATCGTGGGGCATTGGCCAGGAAGTTAAACAAACAGTGGGGGGGAAAAAAACCTTGACCTGAATCCTATGTTAAGTATATAATGGATTAGTTCGACAGTGAGGATGTCAAAAGATATTCTCATTTTTAAGATGAGACGCTTGGGACAATTTGGGTAGGATGCACTTCTTGAAGCGACCAGAAAGGTACAGAATTATCCATTGGATGTGAAAAATTTGAAATGAAGACAAAACTTTTTGAGGCTGGGGTGGGGAAGAAATGAAGGTCCGATTTTGCTCCTTCAACCTCTCCCATGACAAAATGCACTTGTATAAGAATGGTGACTATAAGATTGGTGACGGCACTTAAATGAAGAAAAATCAACATGGACATTTCTTCTGCTGTATATATAACATTAACATTCAATCTCTTGGCAAGGATAATGTGACAGGGCGTTTGAAAAGCCAAGTTATTGTAATTTGAATTAAGAGATCAGGCTGTAGAACCTGAGATCAATCTCAGAATAAAATGTAACAACAGCGATAGATGAGGAACCTCTTCACTCACATAGAGGTGAACTTTGTAATTCTGTACTCCAGAAAATGTGGCGCCTCAGCCAAGAAGTATGCTCAGAACGGGGATTGACATGCTGGGGTAGTCAGTGAAGCACTATTAATGTCACAGGATTAGTAATCTGGAGGCCTGGGACAATGCTGTAGAGTATAGGCGTAAATTCCACTGTAACAGCTGATGGAATTTGAATTCAGTTCAATATAATTTTGGGGGTAGGTAGGAATGTGGAGCCGACATTGCAGTCAAGTCAGCCACGACCTTATTGAATGGTGAAGCAGGCTTGAGGGGGCCAGTTATCCAACACATGCTCAAATTGATATAATCATAAACAAAGCTGGTCTCAGTGACGGTTACACTGTCACTGTTAAACTATTCACTGTTATAAAAACTTGACTCATTCACCGATGTTCTTTAAGAAAGGAGCTCTGCCATTCTTATTTGATCTCACCTCCATATGACTCCAGATCCACAATAATGTGGTTGACACTTAACTGCACTCTGAAATAGTCAAACAATTTGGAGGAACTATGGATGGGCAGCAAATCCTGTCCTTGCTATTCCTGCTCCTTGTTGCTATGACTGTACATGCTTTAACATATTAACCAATTTCCTCTTTGAATCCGTTTGAGGAGCAGTGTATATTTTGTATTGCTTGGTGATTCTCTAAGTATCTGATGGGTTTTGCATTGTTCCTTCTACCTTCTAAATGTGAGCCCCTTCCAGTGTTTAACCTTTTAAGGTAGGCAATCGTTCTCGAACCTTTTTGATTGAATGCCTACATATTAATAGCAATCACTAACCTATCTATTATTAATTGCATATTCATAATACAAAGGGCTACGTGTAAAGAAGTGTTCTAATCATCTTTTTAAAAAGCTCCTTCCTGACGCTTATCATGGAGATGAGATTAGATTCCCTACAGTGTGGAAACAGGCGCTTCAGCCTAAGAAGTCCACACCGGCCCTTGTAGCATCCCACCCAGACCCATCCCCCTATCACCGACACACCACCCTGAACACCATGGGAAATTTAGCATGCCCAATCCACCAAGTCAGCGCATCTTTGGACCGTGGGAGGAAACCGGAGCACCCGGAGGAAACCCACGCAGACACGGGGAGAATGTGCAAACTCCACACAGACAGTTACTTGAGGCTGGAATCGAACCCGGGTACTAGGTGCTGTGAGGCTGCAGTGCTAACCCGCTGAGCCACTGTGCTGCCCCGATGTGTGTATTTGCTTCCAACTGTGATATCTGTTAGTCCCTGGACTGGTGTTTGATACGGGCACTCATAATGTATATCCACTTTATCCAAATGCTCTTCTATTGTTAGCCTGATAAATCAAGAAAAGGGCTGGATCCTTTTGTATATTTTTCACATCACATATTCATGATTTACATATAGTTGAGAGTTTCAAACTGCAATAATTAAACATGCATGATAGATAAAAGCATTCCAGAATTGTTTCGACTTGATGATAAATAGTGAATATCTTTTCTTGACTGCAGCTTTCCAGCCTATCAGTGCAGAAAGGCAGTGCTTAGCAAGGTTGGATGAGGAATATTACTGTTCCAATTAGTTACATTTAATTTATCACCATTGAAGCTCGCGTTAGTTAGTATGCTTTTTTCCAATATATTTAATCTGTAGTTATGACAGATGATTTGGTTTGTAGATCTCCAATTACCTCTCTACTGTAGAACCCAGTTTTGAAACAATTGATACAAGGCACTTATTGTACTGTCACTGATGCTGTCATTATACTACCAGAGTATGGCTGTAATGCTGAATTACTTCAGCCTGCCTTCATGAAGCAATGCAATCTTTCCTAGATAAGGATGAGGGGAAGGTGCACATAAAAGACTGATTTATAAAATTGAGATTCATGGAATATATAGGTCACTATCAAATTTGGTTAAAAAAGATGGCTGAAGGACAGAAGCAGCAAGTTATGATAAATAGATGAGAAGATCGCTATTAGCAGTTTCCCAAGTATTAGGACACTGATTTTTGGAGATAGATACATGATTTGAATTTGGGAATATGGCATACAGAAGGCCCTTCAGCCAATCAAGTCTATGCAAACCTAACTGCACTAATCCCACTTTGCAGCACTTGGAGAATAACCTTTAATTTCATGTGCTCATCCCAGTACTTTTCTACAAGTTGTGAGCTCTCTTGTCTCAACGACCCTTCTGGGTAGTGCATTCCAGATTACCACCACCCTCTGGGTAAAAATATTTTTCCTCAAATCCCCTCTACATCTCCTGCCCTTCACCTCATAATTGTGTCTCCTTGTTATTGACCCTTCAACTAAGGATACAGCTGCTTGCTGACCTTGCCCCTCCTAATCTTCTGCACATCAGTCACGTCCCTCCTCAGCCTTCTCTGCTCTAAAGACGACAAACTGAGCTTATCCAGCCAGTCTTCATAGCTGAAGTGCTCCGCCCCAGGCAATATCCGAGTGAATAATCTCTGCACCCTCTCCAATTCAATCACATCCTTCCAACAGCATGGTGATGAGAACTGCATACAGTATTCCAACTTTGGCTTAACCAAAGTTCTATACAATTCCAACTTAACCTTCCAGCTGAAACCATCTGTGCCATGACTGATAAAGGCAAGTTCTCAGCACGCATTCTTAATCATCGTGTTAACCTGTCCTGCCACCTTCAAGGATAATGGGAACTGCAGATGCTGGAGAATCCAAGATAATAAAATGTGAGGCTGGATGAACACAGCAGGCCAAGCAGCATCTCAGGAGCACAAAAGCTGACGTTTCGGGCCTAGACCCTTCATCAGAGAGGGGGATGGGGTGAGGGTTCTGGAATAAATAGGGAGAGATGGGGAGGCGGACCGAAGGTGGAGAGAGTATAGGTGGGGAGGTAGTGAGGGGATAGGTCAGTCCAGGGAAGACGGACAGGCAAAGGAGGTGGGATGAGGTTAGTAGGTAGATGGGGGTGCGGCTTGGGGTGGGAGGAAGGGATGGGTGAGAGGAAGAACAGGTTAGGGAGGCAGAGACAGGTTGGACTGGTTTTGGGATGCAGTGGGTGGGGGGGGAAGAGCTGGGCTGGTTGTGTGGTGCAGTGGGGGGAGGGGACGAACTGGGCTGGTTTAGGGATGCGGTGGGGGAAGGGGAGATTTTGAAACTGGTGAAGTCCACATTGATACCATTAGGCAGCAGGGTTCCCAGGTTCCCTCCTGCAGTGCCACAATGAATCGCAACAGACAACTGCACCTCCCAGTCGCAAACCACTTCCACTCCCCCTCCCATTCTTTAGATGACATGTCCATCATGGGCCTCCTGCAGTGCCACAATGATGCCACCCGTAGGTTGCAGGAACAGCAACTCATATTCCGCCTGGACTCTTTAATTTTACATCCTCAAAGACATTTAGCAGGGATAGCGTGGATTATAGAGTGAGTTGAGTCGATTGTTTCATTATTAATTCTTTACTAAATTTGATTTATATTACATTTTTAGACCACATCAGGTGAAGATGTGTGTGATTTCACCAAGGTGCTGAAAAATAACTTCAGATCAAAGAAATACTTTGCCAAACATCCTCGCTTGGGTTATTTACCACTACAAACAGTCCTAGAAGGTGAGAACCTTGAGATGTAAGTTTATTGATGTGAGATTTACTAATGTATCAATGCCCATTTGGGGGTTGACAAATATTGCCGCATTATTCATTCTGCAGCTTAGCAGGAGAGTGAGGTTGTCCATTTGCGCATATATCAGAAGTACACAATACAAAAACAAGGGGGGCTTAACTGATATCATTGGTCCTCTCGCCTTGAAAGCAGTGTAGTTACTCAGAGTGCATCTGCTGTGGACTTGTTGATACTGTCACTAACGTGCAACCTTCCTTGATATCTTTCTCTGTCCTCCAGTTCTGTCTTTAAAAACGACAATCAATTACCCTCTCCTCAAAAGAAAAGAACCTTTGGCTGAACATAGAACAAAGAACAGTACAGGCCTTCAGCCCGCAATGTTGTGCCGACCTATTATCCCACTCAGATCAAACTACCCTGCATACCCTTCATTTTACTATCCTTCATGTGCCTATCCAAGAGTCGCTTAAGAGTCTCTAAATGTATCTGACTCCACTCCCACTGCCAGCAGTGCATTCCACACACTCTCTGTGTAAAGAACCTACCTCTGACATCTCCCCTATTCCTTCCTCCAGTCACCTTAAAATTTCTCCCCCTCGTAATAGTCATTTCTGCTCTGGGAAAAAATCTCTGACTATCCACTCCAGCTATGCCTCTCATCATCTTGCATACCTCTACCAAGTCACCTATCATTCTTCTTTGCTCCAATGAAAAAAGTCCTCGCCCCCTCAACCCTACCTCATAAGACGTGCCGTCCATTCCATGCAGCATCCTGCTAAATCTCCTCTACACCCCCTCTAAAGCTTCCACATCCTCCCTATAATGAAGCGACCAAAACTGAAGGCAATATTCCAAGCGCTGCTCCATCCCCACGAACTAATGCTCTATTCCAAATCCCTTTCCTCTTGATGCTTCAAATTCCTTGCTGTCTTTCGTGTAATTTCATATTTGAATTCACCTGAACAAATTTCACCTGCAGCCCTGACCCACTAACAGCGATTTGCCCCCTCTGTCCTGACCCGCTCACAGTGATTTGCCCCCTCTGTCCTGACCTGCTTACAGCGACTTGCCCCCTCTGTCCTGACCCGCTCACAGCGACTTGCCTCTGCAGCCATGACCCGCTCCCAGCGACATGCCCTTGCAGTCCTGACCCGCTCCCAGCGACATGCCCTTGCAGTCCTGACCCGCTCCCAGCGACATGCCCTTGCAGTCCTGACCCGCTCCCAGCGACATGACTCTGCAGTCCTGACCTGCTCCCAAGTCAGCGACTTCGATGTTGTGGCCATTTCAGAGACATGGATGGAGCAGGGTCAGGAATGGATGTTGCAGGTTCCAGGGTTTAGATCTTTCATTAAGGTAAGGGAAGGTGGTAAAAGAGGGGGAGGTGTGGCTTTGTTGGTGAAAGACAGATCAGAGTCAACCGGTTGATGTCGTGTATATGGATGTCAGCAAGGTGTTTGATAAGGTTCCCCACAGTAGGCTATTTTGCAAAATGCAGAGGAATGGGATTGTGGGAGATATAGCAGTTTGGATCGGAAATTGGCTTGCTGAAAGAAGACAGAGGGTTGCAGTTGGTGAGAAATGTTCATCCTGGAGACCAGTTACTAGTGGTGTACCGCAAGGGGCGGTGTAGGGTCCACCGCTGTTTGTCATTTTTTTAAATGACCTGGATGAGGGCACAGAAGGATGGGTTAGTAAATTTGCAGACGACACGAAGGTCGGTGGAGTTGTGGATAGTGACGAAGGATGCTGTAGGTTGCAGAGAGACATAGATAAGCTGCAGAGCTGGGCTGAGAGGTGGCAAATGGTGTTTGATGCAGACAAGTGTGAGGTGATGCACTTTGGTAGGAGTAACCGAAAGGCAAAGTTCTGGGCTAATGGTAAGATTCTTTGTATTGCAGATGAGCAGAGAGATTTTGGTGTCCATGTACACAGATCCTTGAAAGTTGCCACCCAGGTTGACAGGGCTGTTAAGAAGGAATACAGTGTTTTACCTTTTATTGACAGAGGGATCGAGTTCCGGAACCAAGAGCTTATGGTGAAGCTGTACAAAACTCTGGTGCGGCCGCACTTGGAGTATTTTGTACAGTTCTGGTCGCTGCATTATAAGAAGGATGTGGAAGCTTTGGAAAGGGTGCAGAGGAGATTTACTAGGATGTTGCCTGGTATGGAGGAAAGGCTGAGGGACCTGAGGATGTTTTTGTGAGAGAGAAGAAGGTTGAGAGGTGACAATTGAAACATATAAAATAATCAGAGGGTTAGATAGGGTGGATATGAGAGCGTTTTTCCTAGGATGGTGACGGTGAGCACGAGGGGGCACAGCTTTAAATTGAGGGGTGAAAGATATAGGACAG
The DNA here is from genome assembly GCF_030684315.1 of Stegostoma tigrinum. NCBI lineage: Eukaryota > Metazoa > Chordata > Chondrichthyes > Orectolobiformes > Stegostomatidae > Stegostoma > Stegostoma tigrinum. The sequence continues at coordinate 89,943 of NW_026728334.1, forward strand.
ACGTCAGAGGTAGTTTCTTTACTCAGAGTAGTAAGGGAATGGAATGCTTTGCATGCAACGGTAATAGATTTGCCAACTTCAGGTACATTTAAGTCATCATTGGATAAGCATATGGACGTACATGGAATAGTGTAGGTTAGATGGGTTTCAGATCGGTATGACAGGTCGTCACAACATCGAGGGCCAAAGGACCTGTGCTGTGCTGTAATGATCTATGTTCTATGAACGTATAACGGTGGCTGAAAGAACTTTTGAGGAGGACTCGTCTTTTGAGGTGGTATGGACTGAGGTTGCCGAGGAAGGGTTATCGACTGAGTCAGTATGGGTGGAAGTTAGGAACAGCAAGGGAGCAGCCACCTCACTGGGGGTGTTCTACAGACCCCCAAATCACAGTAGGGAGATCGAAGAACTCACTGGCCGGCCTATTGTTGAAAAGTGCAAACGTAGCAGGGTTGTTGTTATGAGTGACTTCAACTTTCCCAATGTAGATTGGAACCTCCTTCGTGCAGATGGTTTGGATGGAGCCGTTTTTGTCAGGTGTGTTCAGGAGGGTTTCCTTACTCAGTATGTGGACAGGCCAACGATGGGGGAGGCCATTTTGGATTTGGTGCTCGGCAATGAGCCAGGACAGGTGTCAGATCTCGTGGTGGGAGAACACTTTGGCGACAGTGACCACAACAGCCTGACATTTACCATAGCCATGGAAAGGGAAAGGAGCAGTTACCAGGGGAAGATATTTAACGGGGGAAAAGGAAACTATGACGCTATCAGACAGGAGTTGGGAAGTAGAGATTGGGAGCAATTGTTCCACAGAAAGGGCACAGCAGACATGTGGAGGCGGTTTAAGGAGCAGTTGTTGCGAGTGATGTATAAATTTGTTCCTCTGAGACAGGTAAGAAGGGGTAAGATTAAAGAACCTTGGATGACGGGTACAGAGGTGCTTCTTGTCAAAAAGCAAAAGGCAGCGTTCGTAAGGTGGAGGAAGCAAGGGTCCAGCACAGCTTTAGAGGATTACAGGCTTGCTCGGAAGGAGCTCAAAAGTGGACTGAGGAGGGCCAGGAGGGGGCAGGAAAAAGGCTTGGCAGGAAGGATTAGGGCGAACCCGAAGGCATTTTACTCATACGTGAGGAATAAGAGAATGATCAGGGAGAAGGTAGGGCTGATCAGGGATAGCATAGGGAACTTGTGCGTGGAGTCTGAGCAGATAGTGGAAGCCCAAAATGAGTTTTTTGCTTCGGTTTTCACTAAGGAAAGGGACGTTGTTGTGAATGAGAACTTTGAGGAGCAGGAAAACAGGCTTGAACAGATCAAGATTGAGGAAGTTGATGTGCTGGAATTTTGGCAAACATTAAGATTGATAAGTCCCCAGGGCCAGATCAGATTTATCCTAAGTTGCTCCGGAAAGCGAGAAAGGAGGTTGCTAAGCCGCTGGCCAAGATCTTTGCTTGCTCGTTTTCCATGGGAGTCGTATCGGAAGATTGGAAGGAGGCAAATGTTGTTCCTTTTTGCAAGAAAAGGAATAGGGAAATGCTTGAAAATTACAGACCAGTCAGTCGTCCGTCTTAGGTCTGCGGTCAACAAGATTTTGGAGAGAATTCTGAGGGATAGGATTGATGACTATTTGGAAAAGCATAGCATGATTAAAGGGAGTCAGCATGGCTTTGTGAGGGGCAGGTCATGCCTTACAAATCTTATTGCGTTCTTTGAGGAAGTCACGAGACAGGTTGACGAGGGTCGAGCAGTGGATGTGGTGTACATGGACTTGAGCGAGGCATTTGATCAGGTTCCCCATGGCAGGCTCATTCATAAAGCCAGGAGGTATGGGATACAGGGTGATTTAGCTGTCTGGATTCAGAATTGGTTGGCTGACAGGAGGCAGAGAGTGGTTGTAGATAGTAAGTATTCTGCCTGGAGGTCAGTGCTGAGTGGTGTCCCGCAAGGCTCTGTTCTTGGGCCTCTGCAGATTGTAGTTTTTATGAATGACTTGGACGAGGAGGTTGAGGGGTGGGTGAGTATGTTTACTGATGACACAAAGGTTGGAGGTGCCGTTGATAGTATTGAGGGCGATTGCAGGCTTCAGCGAGACATTGACAGTATGCAGAGCTGGGCTGAGAAATGGCAGATGGAGTTCACCCTGTATAAATGCGAAGTGATGCATTTTGGAAGGTTGAACTTAAATGCTGAATATAGGATTAAAGGCAGGATTCTCGGCACTGTGGAGAAACAGCGGGATCTTGGTGTTCAAGTGCACAGCTCACTCAAAGTTGCCACACAAGTGGATAAGGTTGTTAAGAAGGCATATGGTGTTTTGGCTTTCGTTAACAGGGGGATCGAGTTTAAGAGCCGTGAGGTTATGCTGCAGCTGTACAAAACCCTGGTGAGACCACACTTGGATTATTGTGTCCAGTTCTGGTCGTCCTGTTATAGGAAAGATGTGGAGGCTTTGGAGAGGATGCAAAGGAGGCTTTCCAGGAGCTGCCTGGACTGGAGGGCTTGTCTTACGAGGAGAGGTTGACTGAGCTTGGACTTTTCTCTCTGGAGAGAAGGAGGAAGAGAGGTGACCTGATCACAAGATAATGAGAGGCATGGATAGAGTCGATAGGCAGAGACTTTTCCCCAGGGCAGGTTTGCCTGCCTCGAGGGGTCATAGTTTTAAGGTGGTCGGAGGAAGGTCTAGAGGAGACGTCAGAGGGAGGTTCTTCACCCAGAGAGTTGTGAGCGCATGGAATAGTTTACCAGTGGTAGTCGTGGAAGCGGAGTCGGTAGTGACATTTAAGCAACTCCTGGACATGCACATGGACAGCAGTGAATTGAGGGGAATGTAGGTTAGGTTATTTTATTTTTGGATTAGGAATATTCCACGGCACAACATCGTGGGCTGAAGGGCCTGCACTATGCTGTGCTTTTCTGTGTTCTATGTAGTTATAATCAGAGGCAGTGTAGTTAGGGGAATGAACACTGTTCGTTGTGACTAGGATCGAGAGTCTCGCAAGTAGTGTTGCCTGCCTGGTGCCCAGGTTCAGGATATTCCATCTCGGCAACAAAGGAACTTGAAGTGGGAGGAGTAGAAATCCAGCTATCGTGGTACACACATGTACCATTGATATGGAAGAAAGAGGAAAGAGGTTCTGCTGAGGGATTATGAGCACCGAGGTGCTGAATGAGAAAGCAGAACCTGAAAGGTTATAATCTCTGGATTCTTATCTGAGCAATTTGGCACGGTGTGAACAAAATTAAAGATGTAAATGCATTGTTCAAATGGTGGCATGGCAGAAAGGTGTTTGAATTCATGGGACATGGGCATCGCTTTGGGGAAGGAGGGAGTTGTTCTGGTGGTACAGACTCGATCAGAATCATTTTGGGACAAGTGTCCTGGCAAAAGACATAGATAATAAAATGTGAGGCTGGATGAACACAGGAGGCCAAGCAGCATCTCAGGAGCACAAAAGCTGACGTTTCGGGCCTAGACCCTTCATCAGAGAGGGGGATGGGGACAGGGAACTGGAATAAATAGGGAGAGAGGGGGAGGAGGACCGAAGATGGAGAGTAAAGAAGATAGGTGGAGAGAGTGTAGGTGGGGAGGGAGGGAGGGGATAGGTCAGTCCAGGGAAGAACGGACAGGTCAAGGAGGTGGATGAGGTTAGTAGGTAGCTGGGGGTGCAGCTTGGGGTGGGAGGAAGGGATGGGTGAGAGGAAGAACCGGTTAGGGAGGCAGAGACAGGTTGGACTGGTTTTGGGATGCAGTGGGTGGGGGGGGAAGAGCTGGGCTGGTTGTGTGGTGCAGTGGGGGGAGGGGACGAACTGGGCTGGTTTAGGGATGCGGTGGGGGAAGGGAAGATTTTGAAACTGGTGAAGTCCACATTGATACCATATGGCTGCAGGGTTCCCAGGCGGAATATGAGTTGCTGTTCCTGCAACCTTCGGGTGGCATCATTGTGGCAGTGCAGGAGGCCCATGATGGACATGTCATCAAGAGAATGGAGGGGGAGTGGAAATGGTTTGCGACTGGGAGGTGCAGTTGTTTTTTGCGAACTGAGCGGAGGTGTTCTGCCAAGCGGTCCCCAAGCCTCCACTTGGTTTCCCCAATGTAGAGGAAGCCGCACTGGGTACAGTGGATGCAGTATACCACATTGGCAGATGTGCAGGTGAACCTCTGCTTGATGTGGAATGTCATCTTGGGGCCTGGGATGGGGGTGAGGGAGGAGGTGTGGGGACAAGTGTAGCATTTCCTGCGGTTGCAGGGGAAGGTGCCGGGTGTGGTGGGGGGTTGGAGGGCAGTGTGGAGCGAGACAACGGGAGTCACGGAGAGAGTGGTCTCTCCGGAAAGGCTGACAGGGGAGAGGGATGGAAAAATGTCTTGGGTGGTGGGGTCGGATTGTAAATGGCGGGAAGTGTCGGAGGATAATGCGTTGTAATCCGGAGGTTGGTAGGGTGGTGTGTGAGAACGAGGGGGATCCTCTTTGGGCGGTTGTGGCGGGGGCGGGGTGTGAGGGATGTGTTAAAATATCCCCACCCCCTCCTCCTTTCTACCCCACCCCACTCCTCTGTTTGCCCCCCACCCTCCTCCTTCCCCCCCCCACCCCCGTCCTCCTCCCCCCCCCTCCCCCGTCCTCCTCCCCCCCCCCACACCCCCGTCCTCCTTCCACCCTGCACC